>NC_081557.1:232695631-232863295 GCF_022355385.1 Mustela nigripes | reverse complement strand
GTTGCTGGGGGGAGGGGGTTTGAGAGAAGGGGGTGGTATTATGGACATTGGGGAGGGTATGTGTTTTGGTGAGTGCTGTGAAGTGTGTAAACCTGGTGATTCACAGACCTGTACCCCTGGGGATAAAAATATATGTTTATAAAAAATAAAAAATTATATTAAAAAATAAATAAATAAATAAATAAATAATAAAAATAGAGCTTCAAAATAAAAAAAAAAAATAGGCCCAACTTAATCTTTCCCAGCATCCAACCTGTTTGTTTTTTCCTAAACGTGTTCAAATTCAACTGGGCCCTTGAATTTGTAATTCCAACTCTGTTCAATCAGCAACAATAAATGTTTCTGGGTGTTTGCTCTGTGCAAAGCCCCAGGGATAGTGCAGTGAGAGTGGACCCAGGGATCGAGCAGGGAGAGAAGAAAGGAACTCAATTATTGTGGGACTTACAGTTTACTGTAGGAAACAAAAACAAACAAGCACATTTATAAAGTAAGGTCCAAAGATTATCATAGAATTGCTATGAAGACTATAAAATAAGGTGATGTGAAGCAAGTATTTGGGGGAGGAGTGCCTTTAGAAGATGTGTGCACAGGAGACCACTTTGAAGCGATGGGTTTGGAACTGGCTCCTCAAGGTAGGAAAGAACCAGTTAGACAAATAATACAGGAAGAGTACTCCAAACAGAAAGACAAAATATGCAAAAATATTTAGTATAAATGAGGCTAGTGTCTGAATGACAGACAGAAAGCCGGTGTGGCTAGAAGGTGGGAAAATGTAGAAGGAGTAATAAAATATTTAGTTGAAATAGGCAGGGCCTTGAGACCATAGTAGATATTTGGGTTTTGTTGTAAGAATAATGGAAAGTTTTTAGAAGATCTTAATAGAGGAATGGTGTGATTTGATTTTCATTTCAAAAGATCACTTTGTCTAAGGATTAGAAATGGATTCTGGATGACCAGAGGGTAAGCATGAAAAAAATCATCTTGTATTGAGATGATCAATCTGAGAGATGATACCACTCAGAACAAGACCAACTGGCATAGAATCCCTCATGTCCATCTGCCTCCATCGTACTGCCATCTTCTTCAGGCTCATGATAAAGGGCATCTCTCTGCCCCTAAAACTAATTGCTCATCCTTACCATTGACCACAGGATTAACCAACATCATGGAACATCCGCCCCCCACCAATGTCCCAAATGTATCATTTCCTCGTCTGATATTTTTCATTTTGCTTCCTTTTTTTTTTTTTTAAAAGATTTTATTTATTTATTTGACAGAGATCACAAATAGGCAGAGAGGCAGGCAGAGAGAGAAGAGGAAGCAGGCTCCCTGCCGAGCAGAGAGCCTGATGTGGGGCTGGATCCCAGGACCCTGGGATCATGACCAGAGCCTAAGGCAGAGGCCTTAACCTACTGAGCCACCCAGGCGCCCCTCATTTTGCTTCCTTAATGAATTGTTCCCTTTTATATTCAAGTGTTTATAAGTACCTGCTAATGTAAAAAAAAAAAAAGAAAAAAGAAGTCTTCTCTGGATTCTTCTCTTTAGTTATTATTCTCTTTATTAACAACTTAAAACATGGGTATAAGGTCCTCTATTGTCTCCATTTGTGACTTTGTTGCTGCTCTTGGTCTGAGTTGCTGGAGATTGTGTTAAATAAAAGGCATAGCTCCCAGTACACAATCCTCAATTGTCTGACTTATTGGTTTGCTTGTTCTGTATTCTTGTTTTCCCCATTCTCCACTCCCATTCCTCCTTTTCATGGGCAATCATTTTAATGATTTGATTAATGATTTGATTAGTGTTTTGATTTTAATGATTTAATGTTTGACAAATTCCTTTTTTTAGGAGTTTTGGTGTATGTAATGATGTTTTGTATGTATTGAATGTATTATAATTTACACAATTGTATTATGCCTTAAATTTCATTTCATTTTTTTTTAAGATTTTATTTATTTGACAGACAGAGATCAGAAGTAGGCAGAGAGGCAGGCAGAGAGAGAGGGAAGCAGTCTCCCTGCTGAGCAGAGAGTCCTATGTGGTGTTTGATCCCAGGACCCTGGGATCATGACCTGAGCAGAAGGCAGAAGCTTTAACCCACTGAGCCACCCAGGTTCCCCTTCATTTCATTTTTTAAGGTATATTATGTTTTAATGTATCCATGTTGCCATATGTGCATATCATCAATCCCTCTCTGCCCCTTCCTCCACTGTCTCTCTCTCTCTCTTTCTCTAACAAACAAATTTTAAAAAAGAAAAAGTAAAAGAGGAAAAAAAAATACAGGTCTAAACTCCCTGATTTCAAAAATTATTACAAAGGTACAGGTATTCTTTCCTCTTTAAGGCTAAATAATATTCCATTGTTTAAAATACACCACATTTTATTTATCTGTTCATCTGCTGATGGACGCTTGAGTTGCTTCCACTTTTTGGCTATTGTGAATAATGCTGCTATAAACATAGGTGTATAAACACTTTTTTAAGATCCTGTTTTTAATTCTTTTGAGTATATGCCCAGAAGTGGAATTTTTAGAGCATATGGAGTTCTGCTTTTAATTTTTGAGGAGCTGCCATACTGTTTTCCACAGTGGCTTTACTGTTTTACTCCAAATTAATTTTTTTCAACTATTATGTTTTTCAGATCAAATATTTCCTCTTGTTTCTTCCTTGATTGTCTCATATCTGTTTCATATCATTATGAAACATTTTTGCCTATATTAGATAGGAGTTGTTCTAAATTGTTGACTGAAAATTCCACTAATTATGATGCATGTGGCATGTACTGTTCTTCATTTATAGTAGCGGTACTCCTCAAGTCTATAGATATTTGGGCCTGTAAACATGTGTTTTTTTAAGGCGTTTCAGCTTCTCTGTCTGATAATGTGTGTTGAACAAAAGCCAAAATCTAAGTAAATATAGTACTCCTCCTGGTATTCTAAGGAATATGAAGGGATAAAACCCGAGAAAAAAGTACCAGATCACACAGTCTATGGCCAGGACTTCACCTTAAGAATCTTAGGGAAACTATTTGCAGAATACTTCTCTTTGGGTGCTTAGAGTTAGAGAAGAGAAAAGAGTATGTGTCCAGTCTACTCACACTTGTCTTCATCAACACCTTATCTCTGGTGCCAGCCCCTGGGCCATTATAAGTCAAGGTGCCATGGAGGCAGGAGTAGAACTTTAAATATTCCTTTACACCTCTGCTCTCAGTTCTGCCTGCATCCTTCTGCTTGCAGGTGCACAGAAGCACTGCTATGATGTGGAGACCTAGGTCTCTTACTAGAAGAGGGGGGTGGGTGAAAGAAATATACTCACTGCTCTGGTAGTATTTTCACTCACACCAGTGAATCCTATGCATCCTATACCAGGCTGCACCATTGAAGCCTCTTAGTTCCCTGAATGCATGTTTAATCTTCAATTATCTAAAAACCAATAACAATGGATAGATTGAGTCCACTTGGAGGTTTCTAATAACTTCTCTCTTTGATTACCTAAGAGGGACTGTGGGTGGTTTAAGGGAGAAAAGGAAATTGATGCCGTTGTGCAGACTTCAAGAAGCATGTTGTCACATGGTGGAAGGGCTCAGAAGAGCTGAGATGAGATTGCTATTTGGCAAATTTGACACTGGAGGAAACACATTAGTGGTTTCTTCATCTGATAAGCACCTACATGGGTTGGGATAGAAACAAGTCATAGAAACAACTGCAGTCAGAAATTGGGCTTTTTATACTAGAACCAAATATTCTAAATGTTAATGACTTTTACCCCTGGGTGGTAAAATTGTGTATATCTTTTCCTTACATTCATCAAACATTATGAATTTTCAAAATGCTCACCATGAGCTTCTATAAAATGCATAAATAATAGAAAACACATTTTAAGCTGAATATTTACAGCTTTCCCACTGTTCTCTTTATTAAGTGAACCAGGAAAAAATTTCCTGTCTTTCTGCCAAAGCAATTATAAGAGATGCTTGACTATGTAAAAAAGAGGATAAAATTACCCTTTAGGAAAGTACGAGAAAGAGTGTGAGTTTTTGGCCAAAGAGGAGTAAGTTAAAGAGAAGAAACTGGTTGTGAAGAGAGTCAATAGAAATGGTTTCTGTCCATAACAGGCTGAATTGTTACACAGTTGATCTAACTGTCAGATTGACTGGATAAATTAATTATGAGCACTTTTAATGATATCTAGACTGGAGGGAAAGTTGGCATAATCTCACTCTGTAAAACAGAAGTTATTTTTCAGTGAATTTTCACATTATCTGCTGATTGATTAATTTAACTAAGTATATTAGTTCTTCTTTGTATTTAACGTAAAATACTTATTTCCAGTATTGATGAAGGACCCACCAGACTTTAGAAAGAATTTGTAAAGTAGAAATTATTTTGGTCAATAAAAAGGATTAAAAGAATGACTCATATGTTTAATATAGTAATAGCTCATCTACTTTTTCTAAATGGTAGAGAATACTTCATTAATAGAAAACACTTAGAAAAAGCTATTTTAAAAAATAATTAAATAACCATATGACATTTTAATTCTTTTATTTTTGGTAGGTGTTACTATTTCATTATTCTTTCTTGTATCGACAGTTCTGCATATGTTCTTCTGTAAGTGATCCATATAGTGAATAGTTGCCATTTAATTTAATTAATTAACTAATTAAAGTTTTTACTTATTTAAGTAAAGAAAGAGACAGAGAGAGTGAGAGAGGGAACACAAGCAGGGAGAGTAGGAGAGGGAGAAGCAGGCTTCCTGCAGAGCAGGGAGCCCGATGCAGGCCTTGATCCAGGAGCCTGGGATCATGACCTGAGCCAAAGGTAGACACTTAAGGACTGAGCCACCAGATGGTACAATAGTTGCTATTTTAGTTGATGAAGAATACACCTGCCATATGACCGATCCACCCAAGATATGCCCAAGGTAAATCAAAACATATGTCTGTACAAAGACATGTACACAAATGTTCATAGAGTTGTATTTGTAGTAACCGGGAATTGCAAACAACTTAAATATCTTTCAACAGAGTCAATCAACTATGTTATGGGCTGGCATACTATTCAGCAATAAAAATAAATGATTGAGACGTACAAAAACACAGGTAAATCTCAAAATAAGTGTGCTGGGAAACAAGCCAGAACAAAAGTGTGCATGTTGTATAATAACATATATAAAAAATTGAAGTGAATCTATCGTGACAGAAAGCAGAACAGTCATTGTCTAGGGATGATGGAGGTGAGGGAGGGATGGGCTAGAGTTAGCTTTATGGAGTACATTTCTTTTGTTTCTCTGGACTTCAGTGTTGACTTTCTACTTTGGTGTCATTGAGTTAGCTGTTGCAGGTTTGAATCCGGCATCCTCACAAGAAAATAACTGGAGGATGGAGTGCCTGGGTGGCTCAGTGGGTTAAGCCTCTGCCTTCAGCTCAGCTCATGATCTCAGGGTCCTGGGATTGAGCCCCACATCAGGCTCTCTGCTCAGCAGGGAGCCTGCTTCCTCCTCTCTGTCTCCGCCTGCCTCTCTGCCTACTTGTGATCTCTATCAGACAAATAAATAAATAAAATATTTTAGAAAAGAAAAAGAAAAGAACTGGAGGAAAAGAATCTCTCTCTTCTTATGTATTGATCTTAAAAGAAAAGAACTTATTTCCAAATCCCAGCTAACTTCCTGGGGTAGAATGTTTGGAAAAATAGCTACAGTTGCTCTACTCTGTATGCATGTGCCTTGCAATGTGACCTCTCAGATACTCGCATCCAGAGATGGATGCTAGTTTCCCACTCATGAAATTTGGGTTTGCCTTTTTTCTTGCTTTGGCCAATAGAATGCAGTGGAAGTGACACTATGATGCCCTTCTGAGCTTAGGCTTCAAAGGCTTTTTTATGCCTTTGCTTTTTCTCTTGCAAAACTGTTCAACTTCAACTTGAACAACTAGGGCTGGTCTGCTGGATGAGAGATACATGGAGCAGAGATGAATCTTCACAGCTGAGATCATTGTAGACCAATGATGAATACCCAGCAAGTAGGCAGTTCTCCACAAATACATAACTGAACCTAGCTGAACCAGAAGAATCTCCAGCTAAGACCAGCCTAAATTGCCAACTCACTGAATTATGAAGTAAGCAAATGGTAACTGTTTAAAGCTACAGAGTAGGATGTTTTATTACACAACAAAAGCTTAAATCCATATCAGTCCTCATTCCATTAGCCTGAGAGGGAGTGGTTTTGAGAACAGATGGGCTAAGTGAGGAAGAGAGACAGAGCTAGAAAAAGAAGGGCTCCCTTAGCAGAAAAAGGGGAGGATATTGGTATGCAAACAATCATATGCATTTTAGTAACTCATGCCTTGAAAATTAAAATAGTACTTCTAGGTCAGAGGAGCATTGCACACAGTGATGGTTTTTAACTAAAGAGCCATTGCTTCCAGCTCTTTATGAACAGAGAGGAAATAATTGAATTTTGGTGGTGATATTTGTTCAATTTAATTCTGACTCACTCATTAGGAGGAAAAATATGCTTTGGGCTATTTTGCAAAACCCAGTACTGGGGATTATAATTTCCTTTACTTTGTTTATGAAGATTTAACTTATATAATTACATGAAAAATTACCCAGCAGATGTGTGTTTTCAACAGAATTCCATAGAGTTTCCTAGTCTAGGGCACTTTTCAAATCGATTTTAAATTAAAGTAACTTAAAAGAGGAACAAAACTTGTATGCATATTCCTCCTGTTGAAATTATCAGTAGAGTGTGGGGAGACATAAAGAATAAAAGGAAAGCAAAAGACTACTCTTTGGTCCATAGGAAACCTATAATTTAAGGTATCATGTCTTCCATTTGCTTTCAGAAGATGTGATTATGATGGATGGTGCTTCAAAGCAATTATAAAGTTTCCATCAGCTGTATTTACATGGCCAATTATATGAATCTTGTCAACCTTCTGGCCTGCTACATTGTTGCTGAAAAAATCTGGTGAGTACTCATATACAGAATTATTTTTTCTTTTTTTTAAAGGGCATGATATGTAGCTAAGGAGGCTCCTGTTTTCAGCTTGGGCCTGTTAGAATGTTTCAGCTGGACAATAGTGTCTAAAGCAAGATAGATGCCTCTTCATAGGACAGAACAATAGAAAGTCACAGGGCTACACACTTTGTTATTATATAAATTCAAGCCTTAAAGGAGGATTATATATTCTCTGTGCCTGTTCTTCCCCTTGAGGGTTTTCTTTTCAGATGGAGGAAAAATACATCAGAAAACTTTTTCCTTTAAACTCTCACAGAAAAAAAAAAAAAAAAGTCAATAAATAGCACAGGTTTTCCACTGAGCTATTATCAGTATTCCACTGATAATTACCTATGTTTCTTGAAAATCACAGGTAACATTTATCACTTTAAAACATCCAAGCGTTATAATAGGTTTAAGTAATGTATAAGATACAGGTGAATCTGTGTCTGTCCAATGTCTGGGACCGAAAACCATGGAGATTATCAGGATATAGGCATTTGTGCAGGAAGGTCGAGTCAGGAACAGGGGCTGGTTTACCAGGAGCCTAGTGAGAGTCGTACAATAAAATGGAAACAGGCGAGAGAAACCAAAAGGAGCTCACACCAGTAAAGAGGAGCCAGGGTGAGATCAGGGGTTAATTCCAGACAGAAAACTGAGAGCCAGGATGTTACTGATACCTTAGGGACAAATTTTGTTTGTTGTGTCTTGGGAAGACTGTGTGTGTGTGTGTGTGTGTGTGTGTGTGAGAGAGAGAGAGAGAGAGAGAGAGAGAGAGAAAAGAGACAGAGGGGGAAAGAGAGAGAGAGGGAGAGAGAATGGGGGAAGACCAGAAGTTCAAACAAACAGAAATTACTTGGTCTTTAGAAATTGGCATGGCATGAAGAAACATGAGGCATCAACAGCAAAAATGATCTCAGTAACATCCCTTCCTTGTTTCATCTTAGAGTGGTTCATATTCTTCCTGTGAAGATAAGAGTCAACACCAAACAAGGTGGGGGCGGGATACCACTTGGTAGAAGTAAATGAGAATGTGAACAAACAGGGTACTGAATTAGTAAAGAATAGGCAGTTTCCGGTTTGGGAGAAATCAAAGGCCACATTTCTTTTAGCTTCTCTCCCATTTTCTCTTTATTTTTTGAACCTCCCTAACCAGCGGTATCTTTCAACTTTTCCTCACTGGGTGCCTAGTTTAATAATGGACTTTCTGCTCCTCCTATACCCTCAGAGCCATCAGAAGTTGCTAGAGACAGAAGTGAATGATTCTGCAGGGATACATTTATTTGGTACCGTTATAACATCATAGACTGCTGCACTCATTGTATAAAACCTCTGTGGCTTGTTCTAGCTTTTTTACATTGACATTTCATTATTGGTGAATCAAAAGGAAAACCAAGTCTTGCAAGAGAGGCCTGTGAGGTCTTCCCAAGACATTGTGCAGCCAGGCACCTACTCCACTTATACACAATGTTTAATTGAATTCAACAAAAGCAATTCAGTTGAGTTAGGAAATTGTTTGTTTGTTTGTTTTTTAATCATATAGATCAGGATTTATAAATAAATCTGAATGCCTTTGGGAGTCAGGCAAGAAACATACATGTGTGAGGTGACCAGGTATGATAAAACATTCACTTTGTATAAATAGGTGAACCTAATGCAGATATTAAGATATTATATATCTATATGACACACATATATGTGTATAGGTACGAACATACATATAATATATATTCTATATCATCACTTAATATAAATAGAGATAATAGTTCACCAAGTATAAGAGTGAACTGGAGAATGAAGCTCCTCTGAAAGTCACACAGACATAATTTTGTTAAAATTTCCTTGTTGGTCAGATTTGATCCATGGGTCTCTAGTCTGACAAATCAAAATTCTGATAGTTATTGAAATTTTAGCATATTTTAGTAACACATGGATATAGCCTGTTTCTTTTTTTTAATAGAAAAACCAGGAAGAAATAAAATATAAAAATATAGATCAGTGAAACATTTGCCCAACTATATTCCATGGAATTCTGATTAGCAGGATGTTTACAGGGATTGCAAATCAATAAGAACTGAGTTTCTAGAATGGTGGAGGCATGCAATATCATGTACAAAGAAATATATAATATAGTATGAGACCCTGAAGAGTGCTAGGAAGAAAAATGAAGTGGGAAAGGGAATGTTGTATGCAAAGGGTGGTGCTGAGGTGATATTTTTGATAGGATGCTCAAGGCTCTCATGAGTTGAGCTTGGAAGCCGACATCTAAATGAGCAAAGACTTAGAAGAATGTTCTAGAAAATTAGAAATGACTAAGTGCTTGAGGCTGGAGTGAGTGTGGCTCATTAGCGGGATAACAAGAAGGCTAATGTAACTATAGCTCAGTGAGCAGAGGGACAGTTAGACCACCAGATCAGAGAGTGGGCAGGCTACATTATTTAGGGCCTTGGAGGCCAGGGTAATGATGTAAGCTTTATTCTAAGATTTCATGAAGCCATTTTGACCATGAGAGGCTTCTATACTCACTTAGGTTATAAAAAGTGTCACCTAACTGTTTTGTGTATATGAGACCCAGAACAGCCGAGTATTGAAGCTCAAACCAGTTGCCATAGATGCCTGGCATCTGAAACCTCCTGTCTCAGAGCCTATCATACGCATGACCCTTCAGCTTACCTAGACAATTATTAGGTGTTTTTACAACATACACAATAAACACAGAGGTATATTAATGATGAGGGAGCTGCTGTACATTTGCTATTTAGGAACTCATTAAATATAATCGAAGGAGTGAACCTGTAACTGTGCAGAGGAGTAAAGGGAGAATTTTAGTATAGGAAAATCTCTTCAGTTTTTCTGAGAATCCTCTTGTTCACACTGACAGTTTTAAGACCAGTTTTGGAATTGTTAGTGTCTCCTTTAAGCTTCTCAACTTCATAAAGTAGAAAGAAGTGCAAAGATCGATGTATTAGATCAGAGTTTCTCAACTTTAGTACCACTGGCATTTGGGGCATTTGGGGTTGGACTGTTTGACGTTCTTGCTGTGGGGAACTGCCCTGTGTATTTGCAGGATGTTTGGGAGCATCTCTGGCCTCTACTTATTAAATGCCAGGAGAATTCTTTCTCCTTGCTCCCCACTGCCTCCAAGGCCTAGTCAAGACAATAGAAAATGTCTGTCAACATTGCCAAATATCTTCCGGAAGAAAAGTTGCCCCCTGGGAGAACCACTCTGTTCAATGACAGGAGTAGTCTGTACCAAGTCTTTTCTAACAACTTAAAAGTATATATGAACATGACAACAGCCTGTGGAAAGCAAACCTATACTGAAAAGCATCTACACTAAAACACTGCTGGGAACGCAAGGCAAATTGCCAAGACCTCGTACCAAGGTCACACTCAGTTCATTGAATCTTGATAAAATCTGCTTGAACTATTTTTTCTTTAATTCAAGTGGTTCCTAGGGCTCAAAGATAACTCAAGCAGGGCAATGACAAACCTGATGTCTTCACCCAACTGGTAACTAGAAGGGAGGAGATGAGACTCCAATCTGCCTGACGCCAAAGCCTATCTTTTTTCCCAATACATTATGCTATGTTCTGTCAAGAAAACAAAGGATTCTTTTTTATAGTATGATCTGGTGTGTAGTTTGAAAAATTAAATAACTATTAGCCATCTCTTCCAAAATGAATTTCTGTTTTTCTGAATGATTGCAATTATTATTATTAACAATAATTGTTACAGTAATAAAATTTTAAATAGCATCAAATGACATATCAAGTGACAAATTTTAAATAGCATCAAGGACTTACCATGTGTAAGGCATTCTGAGAAATGTTTTATGGGTATGATTTGAGTAAATCCTCATAATAACCCAATGAGCTAGATTCTATTATTTATATTTTACAGATTAAAATTTGTATTTAGGCAGAAATATTTCCTAAATAAAATATTTACTAGATAAAAGAAATATTTAAATATTTACTAAATGCCTGGACACTCATTAAATCCTTTATATGCATTTAGTCTTCATAACACTTTTATGAAACACAAAGGATTTTCCTTTCCATTTTGCAGATGAGCAAACTGACATGTAGAAAAAAGAATTAACTAATCAAAATCTTGGAAGTTATGTAGCTGGCATTCAAATCTGCCTTTGTCTGACACCAAATCTACTATCTAACATCCTAAGTATTTGTTATCCTTTTCTGGTATCAGTGGTACATTAAAATATGAAAACAGTTGTGAGTAGACATAAATGCCTTTCCTCTCACAAGAAGCTAGCAGTAAATACTTTCCAAGTGATTTTTTCCCTTTTTCACATTAAATCTCTTTGTATAGAGACATCTTTCTTAGAAAGGAGTTCTATCTTTGCCTTTCTCCCTTTCCCTGTATTCTCCTGCCTCCCCCGACCAGGGTCTCAGAGCACAGAGTGCAGAAAGTGCGAGGACACAGAATAAAAGGAAATGTCAACCAGTAAGAATTAGACTTCACTTCCTGTCAGCAAGTACAAAAGGTGAAAAGTGACATTTGCTTTGGCAAGCCAGAAATGCTTATGTTTCTAGTCACACTCTGTCTTTATCCCCTCTTCCAGGCTTCATCTGAAAGTGTCCCCATTAGAAGCACAAGAGAGCAGCAGGCCAAAGAACACATTCTCCCTTTAAATATGGGGTGCTGGAACAGACATTAATTTATTAAACCAAGATTGAAGCTTGATTCTCTCTGTCTCATTGAAATACTTTGACAATGATAAAAATACATGCATTTGACTTGTCACTTATCGTTCAGGATTCCTTCTGTCATGACTCATAAAAACTACAAACTCATAGGTACTACAGCAGGAAATATAAAAGTGTTTTATTTTTTCCATTCTAGAGGTGTTCTATTCAAATGGACTGTGTACAGGGTATCTGGGTGGTTCAGTCGGTTAAGTGTGTCTGCCTTCAGCTCAGGTCATGATCCCAGGGTGCTGGCTTTGATTGAGCCTTGACTTGTGCTCTTTGCTTAATGAGGGCCTGCTTCTCTCTCTCCCTGTGAAGCTCCCCTTCTTTGTATGCGTGTGCTGTCTATCTCAAATAAATAAATAAAATCTTAAAAAAAACAACAAATGGACAGCCTAACAATTTGCATATATATAGCTTACAACACATGCCCTCATGTTCTGATATAAGAAAGATGGCTACATCAGCCAATGATAAACGATGATTGAAAAGTAGAGTCCATTTATTAAATCATTGATTGTAAAATGACATGACCACAGAAGGCAGATATGTAACCGAAACGGGTAAATTGGAACACCATAAATGATGGTAGAAAATGGTGGGGAGTGTGGTCTAAGTTCGTATATATGTTTTCTCTGAATCAGGCGCTCATGACTCGACGCTAGTAGGATTTTGTTATGCAAGAATGTGGGCTCTGTGTTGCCAGATTTTGATTTATAAGAGGAACCGGAAATCCATATTTTCAAGTTAAATCTTCTGACTTTAAAATGTTGTTAGATTTCTTTCTCCTTTAAAAAAATACTACTTATGCTGTTCATATGTTAATTCACTTGTAACGGATGGATATTGATTTTATAATGTAGGAGCTTTGTGGTATTTTGCACCCTGCTCTATTTAGGGAAGCTTTTATAAAGGCTTGATGAACCTCAGTATTTGAACTCACTTGACTGGGTATCACCTGGGAGTGGAGCTTGTTACAAATTCATAAGCAAAGAAATTCCAGTTTGGTGGGTTGGAAGTGAGGCCTTGGGATTCTGCTGTGGATGACAGAGTAAATATACTTTAAGTGCTCTCTTAAAAAGTGAGAGGAAGGAATCTATTGGATCAGGGATTGACAATCTATGGTTTATGGACTAAATCCAGTCTTCTGATTGCTTTTATATAAATAAAATACGTAAAAAATAAAAATGGATATAAACAAACAAACAAGCAAACATTTCTGGGAACATAGCCACATCCAATTCATCCATGTATTGTCTAGAACAGTTTCATGAGACAAGGGCAGAGGTATAGTTTTGATAGAGACTGTAGGGACCTCAAAGCCTAAAATATTTACTGTCTGTCCCCTTTATATAAAAGTTTGCTGTGACCCGCTAGACAAAGTAGGTCATAGGTCTTCAAATCTCAATAAACACATGGCTTCTCAATATTATCTGGGTTCATAAAAATCCTGTAAAAAGGATCATATTACTGATGATGTTGATTTATAATTTGGTTTTGTCCAAGCCATTTCTCCTCAGCAAAGACTATCTTGTTGCTATGACAACAGCTACAGAAAGCTATATAGAGAAGAAAAAAAGGCAGCAAAAACAGTAAATGGTAGACTAGAGAAAAGGACAGTAAAAGGCTTGCGATTTGTCTTTGACTTGCAGGGGTGTCAATACAAGCATACCCACATTCTCCCCCATAGGTGAAATGGTTCCATATGACTCGGAGGATCCCTGCCCCTCCCACAGGCCGTCCCCTATTCCCGTCTCCACAAACACCGTCTGTATGTACCGAGGAAGTGATTTCACAAATAAATGAGTCATATGCCAGAACTTTTCACTTGTCAGTAGTGTGGATAATGGGTTTATGGAGGATTAAAAAATAGATCAATGTTGAATTTCAGTTATCTTATCCTAAATTTATATGAATCTTATTATGACTAAATAGTCCCACAGAATCTGAATAGCTCTCATATTTATCAGTTTATTAATAGTCATGTAAGCTAGCTACTCTGTCGCTTCCATCTCAGCAAATGCCACAACCAGATACCCTTTTCCTCAGCCCAAAAACCCGAGAGTCAAAATTAATTTGACCTTTTCCTTCTCCAGTCAAATCCATATAGCCACATCTTAGCCCCTTCGTACTACCTATCACTCTGATCAAAGCCACTATCATCTTGTGACCAGCCAGCTGTGGTCACCTTCTTACAGATCTGTCTACATGCTTGCCTGTTCAGAAGAGAGTCTCCACTCAGCAACCAGACCTGTATTTTAAATACATAGATCAAATGACATGGCTCAAAATGCTTTCCTCCATATCTTCATATCACGATTAAAGATCCAAAATCCTTCTCATGGCCTACCAGACCCCACAAATCTGGTCTCTGAGGACACCTCAGTCCTCATTTCCCATCACTCAGCTGGTTACTTCTCTCCAGCCACATTGGCCATCGTCTTGCTTTTCAGATGCCTAGACACAATGTGTTCATTCCTGCCTCAGGGCCTTTAGACTTGCTATTTACCTCCAGTAGGAAATCTCTTCCTACAGTCCTTTGCTCTATGCTCCCTCTTATTCATGTCTTCTCCCCAAGGGATCATCCATCAATCTTTATCCACTTTTCCTACATTATTTTTCTTGACAGCATTTATCATCATTTGAAACCCTATTTTACAGTAACTTGTTAACTAATATTCAGTGTATCCTACTCAATTGTGCATTTCATGAAGGCAGAGAGCTTGTCTGTGTTGTTTCCTATTTTATTCATAGCACCTAGACAAAGCATGGGAGAGTAGGCATTCAAATTTTACTAAATGAATAAATGAAAGAATGGATGACTATAAATTTCAGGATTGAATTTTGATTGATTTTACTCTTTTTTTGCAAGATTTGAAGACATCAAAATCTTGTACCTTGAGCCTATTAGGACAATAACTGCTTTGCATCCAGAAAAACATACCCAACAAAAGGATTAGATAGAATGGAAATACTTAACATAAAACAAAATAAAACAAAACAACAAAAAAACTCCACTCCAGATTATTCAGACTCATTCTAAAAAGATAAAAAACAAAACAAAACTAAGAGTATAAAATCTGAGTGCTCTGATCAGCAGAAAAACCAGAAGGGACAACAGTCATTGGGGAGACTGTAGGTCAATGGCCATGCCCCACTATGCACTTCAGCCTTCTCCTGACTCAACAGTTGCCTGTTGTGTCCTTTGCTAACCCCTGATAGTTTTAGTTTCTGAATTTTCCATATGCAGCTGGTCATCTCACAAATATGTGAGGATCATGAGGCTGAATAAGGTGAAGGAAGGTGACTGGACTATTAATGCAAAATCTCTCACTTATCAAAACATACATGCATGTGCATGTACACCTGAACACATAAACACACACACACGCACACACTTGGTGCAGGAGTCAGCTTATACAGAGATAGCACTTCATATCAGTTAGACAAGGGGGTTTTGGTATAAACATGGTCCCGAATAATCCAAAGGGCTTAAGGATTTCATGCAATCTCAAACTCTGTTTTGTCATTTGCACTCTAAAAGGTACAGGAGATGTAGACGACTGTGTAAAAATTCCCTGAAATAATCAAATGATCACTGATGAGACACTGATCATTTGCATATTGATGATATTGGGGTATCATGGAAATTGAGATATACTGTACCAAACTTCACATTGCTTTTAAGTAAGGTTTTTTAGGGAGATTTTTCTCCCTCAAATTTTTGCTTTGTAAAATTTATAATTGATTTCCTTTAAAAATATATACACACACATAAATATGTTTTATCTGTATGTATATTTTATATATGAATGTATATATACTATTCATCTCACAATAAAAAATGTACACTTTTATCATATTATGTCTTTTCTATAGTACTAAATAATTATAAAATCTGGGTTAAAACTTGTAAAATGATTGTAAAAGCAAAGTGGTAGTCATACCTGTCTAATAGTAAATTAGGGATTAGGAATTAAGTAGGAATATATCTTTACAAATAGTTCTGATTGTCATTTTTATATTATTTTTAAATTATTTTTAATTATTTTTCTCATAACAAAATCATTACAAAAAATCAGGAGGAAAAAAAAGATATACATCCCATCTAGTCAGTCGATCATTATTAATAGCTTGAAGTATAAGATTCTAAGTATTTTTCTCTTTATGTTTAGCATTTGTCAGCTTTTCCAAGGGTCTGATACATGCATGCACATGTATATATATATATATTTTTTAGAGAAGTCAAGTTGTATATATTATAAGGTAACATGCTTTTTGGTTTCTTAATATATTATGGTCATCACTAAAGGTAAAAAATATGCTATTTAATTTTAGGCATTTATAAACATTTTATAAGAATTGTTCTTTATAATGTTTGTAATGGTTGCATGACATTGTATGAAATATTTAGCACTTATATAAGTAATCTTTTGTTACTTTAATATTTAATATTTCTGATGTATTTAAATAATTCATGGAACAGACAAAATCAGTTGAAAACAAAGTAGAAATTTAAGGATAGAAGTCCCTCAAGCCCAAATTCTAGAAAGTACATAGCCATGCTTTAAGAAATATTTTCCAAAATGCTCATTGTACTTCATTCTTAACATGTTAGAAAAAAAGAACCCAGATTCATAGATTTACACATTTAGTTCTTGACCAGTATGTGGTTTTTAACACAATGTAATTTCAATGCCAAGTATCAGCTGACTGAGTGGAACAGGACCATGCTGGGATCACAGTATAAGGAAAAAAAGAGGAGGTCTTGCCATCACCTGGAGTCCTACTTTGCTAGGACTAATGTTGACACTGCATTTCTGATTCATTTTTCGTCTTTGTGTTTGTCCTTAGTAAGTTGAGCTAGCTGGGAGAGGAAAGGTGTGAAGAACATTCCCAAGTTGCTTTTACTCAAATTATGGAAAGACTAAGAGGCCCTGCCAGCGTAGTCTCAGACCCAGATTGCTCCCAGAGAATGAGTCTAGCTAGGAGCATGAGCTATAAACATCTAGTGGCTCTCGGTGCATAATGATCACACTCGCCAAACAAAAACCAAAACACATTCTGTGCATGACATGGGAGATTTGAAATCTGTACTTTTTTGGAGAATCTAGGAAGTTCAGTACAAATCGAGGCATTTAATTCTTAGACTTAACTTCAGTTTGAGCATTTTATTATAGGATGAGAT
The DNA here is from genome assembly GCF_022355385.1 of Mustela nigripes. Classification (NCBI taxonomy): domain Eukaryota; kingdom Metazoa; phylum Chordata; class Mammalia; order Carnivora; family Mustelidae; genus Mustela; species Mustela nigripes. Next base: position 232,846,397 of record NC_081557.1, on the reverse strand, counting down.
TTATATAAATGTAAGGTCTCTGTGTTGTAATTTTGTAGTTGGAGGATCTTCATGCAATTTATTATTCATTAATGCAATTTTCATTGAATTTATTATTCATCAATCTTATTTAATCTTCTTGCATATGGAAAATGTAGTTTTAATATGATCTGGGAAGGGAATAGATTTGAGTAATGCTCTGTTCTGATCCATTCCTGAGTGTCTGGAGGCAAAATCTGCACTGCTCACCAGCAGTTCTAGGAGAACACCCATTAGAGTGTGGTAGGGATTAATGGAGTGACCTCAAGAAGATAGGAGTCTCTCTAAGAGGCTAGGTATATTCCTGTGTGAGCAAAATCTGAAATATTAATCCTAATGGGCTATGGAAATAAAAATGTATGGAATATTAGTGGGGAATTTCCATTAGAATTGTTTTTACTAAATAATTCTACCTCTTGACTCCCTTGTTTTTTTCATAAAAGTGGAATGACTTACCAGCCCTTGGGCTATAGCCACTGGTCCATGTACTCAAAAATATGTAGCTTATCTTTCAAGATTCCTGAACAGGGAATTTAATTTCTGATGTTTTGTCTCTTTCTGAGTTAGTAGGATGAAATAATTTTTCCAAGTGAAACTGTTCTATAGACTGAATTTCCTTTCCCATACCCTACCTAAAGATCTAGCCTGATGGAAAGGCAGGAAAAATTTAATGTAGTTGCTCACATTTAGCTGATTTTTCCTACTTAGACTTTATGAATCTGAGTTCTCTGCTGACTTTTTTGTCTTATTTCTCAATTGGTTCAGAATTTAGGTGGGGAAAGGAGATGCTATTTATTAGATTTTCCTTCTCAATAATAATACCTACTAAAAGTAGGTATTATCATTATTCTCAATTTTATAGTTGAATGAACTAGGGTAGAAAAAGACTATGGAATATGTCCATATTTGTACACATGAATCTGGATTCAAATTGATTTTGTCTTTCATGTTCTTAACCAGTACAAGATGCTACCTATTAATTACAAGATGCTACCTTCCAATTATTATCAAAGAGCATAATTAATTACCATATAATGATTTATTTAATTCCATTTTACAAAGCAATTAGCTAGGGATATGAATTATTACTATGTGGATTTTTACCATCCAATTCAATAAATCTTCATCTTGACATCTAAGAATCTCTGTTAAATGAAACTCCAGGTAGTTACTCCTACCAAAAACTAAATGAAAATTCTAACATCAGTCTTTTTAACTTTATTTAGAAAAAAAAAAGTTAGAAAAATAGCACATATTTGTACAGATTCAGTCTTACCCGCAGTGAATTGACATGTCAGGAGATGTTATTTGCTACTAATTCAAGTAGCAGCTGCCAAAAGCTTAATTGCCTAGACACAATTTTTCACTCCCTAGGACACATTTTTCACTCTTCTTCAATTTGCTATTTGGGGTTCTGATTTATATTTGTGTAAGTGCCTGCAGTAGAAATTTATTTACATTAGGACTCTAATGTTCTCAAGTACTTTTTCCTTCTGACACAATTTCTTTTGTGGCCCTGGACATCCGAGAATGGGTTCTTGCTGAGGGAAAAGCCAGATAAACAGGGATTGTCTAGTCTATTAATAGGCATAAGATGCTTTTGCTATACTCTTTGCAGCCGATCTTCCAGTTGTTGGACATAACAACCACTTGCTCATCTCTCTTTTATCACTAATTGCTCACTGTTACCTAGAGATACCGTCTTTTTTTTTTTTTTCCTCTTTAGTAGCAACCACAAATTCCATAGAGACATCTCTAATCCAAGATCAATAATTGTAGAAAAGAACTTTATACAGTCTTCATCACCTTGACAATGTCCTTCTGGAAAGGAAAACGATCCTTGATCATCAACAGAATTGTTAGACCAGAGAAAACCACCCCAAAAAGCAATTTGTGAAGAATCATTACCATAAAAAATGCCTAATTTCTCTTCCAAATATATGGTTTCTTTGCAAAACAATCCATGTCATTTCTTGGTAATTACACTGTACATGTATTTATGCTGTCAAAAATCAGGATGATGAGCTATTAGCTGTTCTTGTTTCATGGACCCTTTTTCCTTTCATCTGAAAACATTGATTCTTCGTTGTCCTGCTTATGTTGTTTTCATTATGAATCTATCAAAAACAAATGTTCTGACTATGTTAGCTGAAAATTTTAATGAAAGCCTATTAGACTTGGCATAATTTCATGCTGAATCTGCAGTAAAGAGCTCTTCCAGAGGCAAGAGAGAGTGAGGTGGATATACCCTTTCACACAGCAGCATTTCCATTCCCCTTGCACATTTTCAGACCAGCAAATGCCCTCATTAATGTGCATGGTTATTGGTACCGAACAGTGAGGCACACGTTTAATAGAAGCCCATAGATGGTTCACCTGGGTTCAAGGAGGTCCTTTCTTTCTTCCAGGAGATTGGATCAGCATTTCTAATATTTGCCTCACAAGCAAAAGGGTGAAGAAAAGGGGGTAAGTAAAAGAAAAGAGCTTGGCAGAAAGTGATCAACTGAGTTGGGCCATTAGGGGGATACAAAATTACAGTAAGAGAAAAATTACTCACAGGCAATATTACTAGAGGGAGGGAGGTCAATATTCCCAAAAGGGGATATTGACATTAGGGCTCCTGAAACGCTATGTTTCTGTTTCTGCATTTCAATTCTTTGTTTGTTCAATCATCATTTGACACATTTTTATTGAATTCCTACATGGTACTAGACACTGAACTTGGCTTTGAGAATAAAAAAAAAAAAAAATAAGACAGGAAAAGTTTCCCGCCCTTGTGGGTCTTATATATAACTTAATAAATCATTCCATAATTGCTTCTATGAGAAAATTACTATCTCGAATAGGAGCTCTAGCTATACTAAGAAAGACTTCTACAAAGCTGAGGATTATACAACAGTGTTAAAGAAATGAACAACCTATACATACTCAGAACTGACCCCAAGAAAACCATCTCACATTGGACACTAAGACAGCCCTGAACTCCTGATCAATCTACAAGTATCTTAAATGACACTTTAGTCCATTATCACTTAAATGAACATTTTAGTCCATTATATCCATTAGAAAAAGATAAGTTTATTACATTTCCCCCAAATTGTTTTTAACTATTACAACTCTTCCTTGGGTATGAAGGTGGAACAACACTTCAATTGTAGCACCTGGCACCAGAACAATTTTATTGTTGTTGTTATTTTTTGTCTTTTTTGTTATTTTGGGCTGTTTTTCTCTTTTCTTTCTTTCTTTCTTTCTTTCTTTCTTTCTTTCTTTCTTTCTTTCTTTCTTCATTTCTTTCTTTCTTTTTTCTTTTTTTTTTCTTTTTCTTTCTTTCTTTCTTTCTTTTTTTTTTTTTGGAAAAAGTCAGGTGCTATTTGATAAACATCACAATACGATGTGAAACCCTAAAGGCTTGTGTTTCAATTAGAGCCAAAGTAATAAAAAGAAAGTTTAGGCTTCTCCAATATTGTAAAGACAGGATTTTTGTAATCATTTCTTGATATTGCTGGAGGCTCCTGAGAGAAAAGAAGAGATAGAGGAGAAGGAGGAATAGCAGCAAGATGGTTAGATGCTTGTGTATAGGAAATGAAAGTCAGGAAGAAACGGTATGGCTAGTGTGGCGGTAGGGCTAATGTGACAAAAACTGACACGTCTTATAAACGATTTAAATTATGAGACTCAAAATCTTCTGTAAACCTTGATTCAAAATGTTTTCTTGTGTGTATGTTTCTTTGTTTTTGTCAATTTGTGGAAAACAATGAAGAAGGATCCATTTCACATCAGAAGTTCTCAATGCAGAGGCGCCTGGGTGGCTCAGTGGGTTAAAGCCTCAGCCTTCGGTTCTGGTCATGATCCCAGGGTCCTGGAATCGAGCCCTGCATCAGGCTCTCTGCTTGGCAGGGAGCCTGCTTCCTCCTCTCTCTCTCTCTCTGCCTGCCTCTCTGCCTACTTGTGATCTCTATCTGTCAAATGAATAAATAAAATCTTAAAAAAAAAAAAAAAAGAAAAGTACTCAATGCAGAACAAGAAAAGCGTAGGCAGAAGGAGGAGTAAGAAGCAGATAACTGGGAGAATGTAAGCTCACCGCCCATCTGCAAAAGTGTTCAAGAGGATTTGCAGTTCCCTCCAGGTATGAATTAGAGTTGAAGTCAATCTCCTTTGGATAGGCTCTAGATTTTACCTATGGAGTTTCACAGCCAAATCAAGATGAGATATACCTATAGTTCAAGCATGCTTCATGTGACACCCAATAATCAATGACCGGAGCCAAATATTTTCACTCCTTTGAAATTTAAAACCCATTTTCTTTCTTTTTTTAATAACCCATTTTCAAATGTAATGCCACCTGCACTAATTCTCCTGAGAGGGACTCATGTGATAATAATAAAACTGGCACCATTTATCCATATTTTACAGGTGAGAAATGGAGGTCAAGAATGATTAAGGGATTTGTCAAAGGTCACATGCGTAGTGAATGAAGTTGTTTATGAACCCACACTGTCCGGGTCTCAATACTAAATGTTGTCTATTGTTGTCTATTGGATAAATTTTAATAACAATTATCATCACTATAATTACAGGGGAAAGAAACTCATTTACATCTTAACTATGAAGAAATAATTAACAGACTCCTAAATTCAAAACCAGAATTTTAATAAAAAAGTTTCTAGTGTGAAAACTAGGTCATTTGCATATTTTTCTTTGACTTACATACCTAATTGCCAGGGTATTTGCATTTTTCTATCTGGTTTTGCCAGCATATCCAATTCATCTACATATTCTTCTTCATCTAGTTGCTGAAAATGGGTGGCCTTTCCTACCCAAAATTAGAATTAACTTCAGCTTCAACACACTTCAAGAAAGGGAATTTTACAGAGCATAAAAAAATACTTTCAGACTCAAATCTTGTCAACAATGAGTAGTTATTGTGATATTCTTCTCAAAGTGCCCGACGCTGTATAAAGCACGGTTAATTAATTGAAGGTATTCTACTAATACATTCATACGAATACTTAGAGGTGAATAAAGAGGATTTATTTTTTAATGTACTAATATTTTAACCCAGGTATGTGGCACCAATGGGTTATATATTCTCTCTCATAATATCTATCCCACTTAGTTGACTTTGATATTAAATCTCTAAATTTAGAAATTAAAAAGAACAGAAATCTGATTTATTGAAGTGGATTTCAACCAATGTAATTAACACTCCACAAATGCTCATAACCAGTGCCACTTCCTGACGGCGCAGTGGAGAAGAATGAGGTACAAACAAGGCAGCTGCAGGAGAAGGGGAGTGGGGTGGGGGGCAGCAGTCTTTTCTATGGTCCCCTCCGCTCCCATTCTCTTGCTGCAGACTTGTTTGTGCCTCATTCTTCTTCCATGCACCATCAGAAGGCGGCAAGTGGTGCCCAAACAGTGACGTTAAAGACCTGATAGGGCAAGATGCAAAAACTGGTTTTTCTAGGCAGGTGGAGAGAAAACAACTATTTGCATTTTCTTATCAAGAACAGACCAATAATTGAGATTACTTTGTCTTTTTGAACAGAGCGAAACCAACTTTCTATCTTATACCAGTGTCTTTAAAATTTATTCATTTTGATCATAGTCCATCCTGATCACACCTAAAATTCGTTTCCAAAGATTCCCCTTCACAAACCTTCTACAACTTTCCTTCACCTTCAGATTTTGTCCCAAGGCATTTCTTCCCAAACAACCATCTCATTTAGGACAAAATTGCCTTCTTTTACCTTCAACAAAAATGCATTCCCATTCCTCATCTTTCTTACATATTTCCTACTTTTCTACATGCAGAGTTTCATCCCTTATTTCAGTCAGTCTTACAGTTAGCAGAATTTTTCACTCTTTAGAAACTTTAATCTCCAGTGTAGATTGGACCAAGGTGTAACCAATTGTGAACTGTTTCACCAGAATTCTTAAATGTCAAATTTGTGAATCAGTTAAGCACAAAACATGCTTACCAACCTATTTAAATATCCTAAGTTCTTTCCAATAAGTCAAAAGCACAAACCTATGCCCAGTAATCAACGCTTTAGCACTTTATCCCATTTGGAAGAGACCTAAATGTCCAACAAATTTTAATTCCATTTATCATCCAAGCAAAACTTTGAAGTTTCAGTTTACCGAAGACTTCAAAAGTTATCTTAACAATTACCCATGAAAACTTTGAGACAGACAACTATCAATTTAGTCATCGTTTTGTTAACAAATTCCAACAGAGATAATATGAGTTTATTTGACCTTCAGCAAACCGCAATAAAGTAAGTCTTATATTTGGTGCTGATAACTTAAAGACATGTGTATCTTAATTAAATCAACAGAATTAACTTAGTTTAAATACTGATTTATGTTCCACCTAGGCCCACCCCATTTTCAATTTCTGGTTGAGACACTGGGGTCTGTAAAAGCTACAGAAGAGAGTGAATTAAGAGTCCAAGTAGACCATATAGTATTCGGAATTGGTTTTCCTTTAGCATGCAGAAGTTTTAACTCATGACTTACTTTTTCCCATGTCTGTGAATCTAAAGTCCCCAATATAGGTTCTTTAATTACCTTTAAAAGCTCCAAAAGTTTGCCCTAGCTGACTTTTGCTTCCCCCACCTTTAGGAGCCATCTCAACAAACACAGGTAAGGGCGATATTCATTTGTGCTTTTATATCACCCATACCCTGCCATAAGTATCCACAGTTCACCAGCAGGAAAAAGACACGGCTGTGCAAAGACTCACTTTGGGGCTTTTTCTCCTCTTTCATTTCAAGTCTCTCATCTCGTTTCTTGTCCCTGTTTGGGTGCCACTTGCGTCCTGACGGAGTCCTTGCCTCCAGTCTTCTCTACTGTCGCCCTCTGCTCCCATTCTCTTGCAGCTGACTTGTTTGTGACTTTTTCTGCTCCTGGGCACCTTCAGGAAGCAACAACAAGAACTTCAGGATTCTGCAGTTTCTGAGCTTAAATGACCATAGGTTTATCTAAAACAAATAAATAAATAAATAAATAAATAAATAGAACTGAAATACATATCATTTTACTGTTAATTCATTATCTCCACAGTCCATGTGCCTCTGCGGTGACTTTTACCTTTCTCCTGAGTAACATGAACAAGAGGCCTTCTGTACCCCTCAGCCTGACTCAACTTCAGATAGGTTTCTTCCTGACTCTCGGCTCCTGACCTCCCTCTTCTTAGAGCATTTACTTTAGGGCACTTTTCGTTGTAAATTCTTTCTCTGCTCCTTTGAGATATAAATCTTCTCTCAGCCTCTTACCGTTTTATAACCCAGAATGTCTTTCTCAAGGCCATGAGAGTCATGCCTTTCAAATATAATAACCCAAGGAGATATCACTCCTATCTCCCAGCTTCTGTGAGAGCGTAGTAGCTTAACTTCCGTTAATTAACAAACATCCGTGGCCAATCACATTGACCACGTACTCTCCAGATATTCTCTGGGACTTTACTACGAGCTCACTCCAGTGCTTAAAAACAACCCCAGCTTTTTGTTTCAGTGGAGCTGAGTTCAATCTTCTACTCTTACTGCAATCATCTCGAATAGTGTTTTTTGCTTTAATTCTCTCTGGTGCAATTTTTCTTTGACAACCTCTGCCATTATTATTGCTATGGTTTTTGGATCACTTACCATGTGCTAAATACTTTGCTGAGTGCATCACTATAGAGTGTCTTATTTAATTCTCACAATAACTTACAGCTTATTCTTGGGCACATTTTATAGATGGGGGAACAAAAGCATGTAAGAGTTAAGTAACAATACACTCTCTATAAAAGGGCATATAGCATTCAGAAAGGAGGGGGAGGGGAGAGAATGAAAGAAGGAGCAGAAAGGGAGAGTGGGGACAAGAGGGGAGCGAGGAGCTGAGAGACAGAGAGAGAGAGACAGAGAGAAAACATGAATAAGCAAAAACCTTTCCCAAGAAATTCTGGGGTCTAGGGCCAAATCACTTTGCCTCTACACCCTGGTCATCTTCACATAAAGTTTTTAAGGAAATAAAATTATAATCATGAAGAAAAATTGAATTAAGCTTTCAAATCAAACTTTACCACAGTCCTATCATAAGAAATAATACAGGAAACTCAGCCAATAATGAGGGTTAGAATTACTCATTCTTTATGTGTTTTATGTGTAGAGTTCCACTGGGGACTTCATGATTTGGAGAAGAGATGGGCAACACAAGATCCAATATCAACTCTCTCTCTTGGTCTCTGGATCTGAGTCGCAAGTAATTAAAACAACAAATTAACAACAACAACTACTCTCTTTTTAACCCAAATGTACAGTATCTTACCTGCCTATTTTTCTCTATTTTAAAACACTGAATCCTATATAAATACAATTTTAGTAGTGTAGTGCACACACCTGGATCTGGTACACAAATCTGAGTGACAAAAAGATCTGTTAGAGCCCAAATCCCTGATTTTAACATTTTCCACACTTATACTCATGGTTGGTGTAGACACAGTTATGACAGTGTTATGTGTAATGTCATCCTATATTCTTTTTCTCCAGATACCCTTTTGTGTGTGTGCATGTGTTTGCATGCGTGTGTGTGTGTGTGTGTGTTTATGTGTTTGAGTATGAACAAGATCTCCTTTCCTTGGACTTTCAAGAACTTGGATAGTCACCTTTAGACACTTGTTTATATCCTAATTTTAGATGGTTATAATCTATGCCTTTTATATATTCATGCCTACCTTTCTCTGGGACTATGTTTACATGTCCTCCTGCTCCTAGCCTAATGAAACTGAATTATTTGCATGATAGAAGAGTGCTTCTACTGTATCTCTTATTACAGCATAACTGACCTACTTTTCTCCTCATAGCAGATCTTGCCGATAATGATATGTGCTGTTCTTCCAACTGAAATATATACTTCAACTTCAGCTTCCATCTCAGTTTTAAACCTAACGGCCAGAATCTGAAAGAACCACAGAACACTTGAAAGAACTTCCTAGAAACGATGTGTCTTAAGAGAGAAATTCCAGGTGGGATGTGAAGTTTGAATTTGCCCTAGGATATAGAGACCATATGTAAAAGCCAGAAGACAGAAAATTCTACCTGAGGACCGACATTTGGTTGTGTAGTTGTCAGTACTGTGGGCTGCTGACTCTGGCTCCCACTTTGGAATGGATTTTGCAGATTCTTTTCATGGTTCACAATTTCATGCTCTGCTTCACTCATTGAGACCCCCATGTTCTACCTTGTGCCAGAGCAACCTGTCTCAATCCTCAGGACAAGAACTCATGTGTGACACAGAGGAAATGCTGAAATGTCAATAGTTTCCCAGCCAGTGGCTGTGTCTGTTTACAGAAAGGGTATGGCTTGGAGGAGTGAGTCATGAGAAATATTAATTGGGCTTAGATACTTACTTGCATATGTTAGAACCCTCCACTCAGATGCTTCAGGGAAATACTAGACTTACCTAATTGAGGGGAAGACTGTGAAGAGGGGGCAGTACTGATACTGTCACCCGTATTTTTGTGTAAGCCCAAACCACCACATGTATTGGTTCTCACTTGGTCTAGAAACTCTTTGGATCTCTTAGTATATTTCCATTTTCCATTATGGTTCTGCATAAATATAGTGACCTATTTTTTTTTTAAGATTTTATTTAGTTATTTAACAGAGAGAGAGAAACAGTGAGAGAGGGAACACAAGCAGGGGGAGTGGGAGAGAAGAAGCAGACTTCCTGTGGAGCAGGGAGCCCAATGCTGGGCTCGATCCCAGGACCCTGGGATCATGACCTGAGCCAAAGGCAGACACTTAATGATTGAGCCACCCAGGCGCCCTGTGACCCATCTTTTTACCGCTTATTTTAAGGAATTCCTTGCTTTCCAGGTCCTGTAACAGTGAAGAAAAGATGAATAATGTCAGTTTTAATTCCTTATCGTTGCTTTCTAATTACCACAAACTTCGTAGCTTGAAACAAAACAAATTTGTTATCTTACATTGCTGGAGATCAGAAGCCCATATTGGGTCTTGTTGGGCTAAAAGTAAAGTGCTGGTAAGTCTGCATTTCTTTCTGGAGGTTCTAGAGAAGAACTTATTTTCTTACCTCTTCAAGCTTCTTAGAGACCCCTAGCCTTCCCAAGCCCTTAGACCATTCCCCCCATCTTCAAAGCCATCAATGTTGCATTTCTCCTTGACTGCCCATTTGTAGTCACAGTTCTCTCTGACTCGTCCACTTCCCTCTGCCACTGTAAGGAGCCTTGGGATTTTACTGAGCATACCCAGATAATCCAGGATAATCTTATTTTAAAATCAGCTGATCAGGAACCTTAATTCCCCTTTTTTTTATGCCACCTAACATATTTACAGGTTCTGGGAATTAGCCATATTTGGGGAGTTAGGCCCATGATTCTGTCTACCACATCAGTGAAACCCATCACCCCCCACAGGTTACCTCCAGTTCTGCCTATTATAGGCAGGTATATCTGCTGTCAGTTTTCATTACTTGTTTCTTTTAGTATCATTAGGACATAAGCACCGATGTCAGGCCTGTCATTTTTCTAGTTTTCAATGTTCACTTGATCAACATCTCAATTTCCATCTGTTTTTCATATACTGTGTTTAGTCCTCCTAAAATTCTGTTGCCTAGGAGACACTCACAGGATTGGAAACATGTCAACAAACCTGGAGAGATGTCGGACTTTACTTGGAATTGTGAAGCTTGTATTGGTGTCAGATAACATAGTTTGGAGAAAAGGATACAAGTATGTAAAGGGGCTGCCCTTCCCAGAAGTAGTTAAGGGAAGTGAAGTGTTTTTTTACATGTAGTGGTTTAAAGATTTATCTCAGTGACGAACTAACAGAGCCTAAAACAGGCACTTTGTAAGCTATCATTTTTATTCTTTTTAATGAAGCAGAGTTATGATGGCTTTAAAGAAGGTGTAGAATTATAAATTGAAATATTTAATTATTATATTCAAAAACAGCAGGTGTATGGTACAAATAAACTGTGGACTAACAAGGAATCACTGGTTGTCACTTCTGTAAAAACAGAGGAAGAGCACTAAGCAATTTCATAGTTTGGTGCTGCCTATCCAAGCACAACGGTTCTTGTTGATTGTCTCTAGCAATTAGCATTTTCCATTTCACAAAGCAATTATTTATATTCCTTTTGTCCTAATGGATTTTATTAATCACATCCATCAACCATACAAACAGCATTTATTAACTCTGGCAGTAAAACATTTAAAAGGTTGCATTTATTTCTTAATCAGAGAGGCAAACACTAATTGAAGAAATCTCTAGAAACCAGATCTTTCTGTGTGGATCAGACGATAGTGGCAGCCCAGAAAGGAGATAATGAAAAAAATCTCTGCAGAAATGGTTCTGGTTCACTGATGAACTCCCCATCTGGATTTCTCTGTTAAGTGTCCCAATCTCCTTCAAAATCATGCACTAGGGGTGCCTGGGTGGCTCAGTGGGTTAAAGCCTCTGCCTTCAGCTGAGGTCATGATCCGGGGGTCCTGGGATCAAGCCCCGCATCGGGCTCTCTGCTCAGTGGGGAGCTTGCTTCCCTTCCTCTCTCTCTCTGCCTGCTTCTCTGCCTACTTGTGATCCCTGTCTGTCAAATAAATAAATAAAATCTTTAAAAAAAAACAAAACAAAACAAAAAAAAAACACAAAAATCATGCACTAAGGATCTCTGTGTGATAGATGGTTCCAATTAAAAAAAAAATAATAATGCCATCTGGTATTTGTAAGTCACTATCCTAGATGTTAGAAGGGTACATGTAGATGGATAAGAAATCATAAATGTCATTCAAACATGTTGAAGGTGGGAAAAATTCTTGCAGCTAAAACAGAATGAAGATAAACTGAAGTACGACAGAGTGGTGCGATAAAGGTCTAGGTGGGAATGGATCAAGTGAAAGTAAGAGGAATTCCTGGAATGAAGATGATCTCTCCGAACCATCTTGAGATTAATTGATGGTTAGATTTATGAAGGTGCAGCGTTGCAGCTGGGCAATGAAGAACATATGGAATTTTTTGATATGTTGAGATAGGAACAGGGGTTGGCAGAGTCAACATATTTCAAAAGGAAGAAAGTGAGCAGCAATGCAGGGTTGAGAAAGTCTTGTAGTACATTCAGGAAATGGTAAATGGGAGCAACAGTCCACCTGTTCTTTCTTTATCCACAGATGTCTCTGGACACCATTCTTCACACTATAGCCATGCTAATGTTTCCAAAAAATGCAAATGTGATCCTGTCCTTCCCCATCTTAGAAAACTTCAACGGTTCCTAATTGCTTTCAATAGAGATTGACAAAGATTCAATAAAGCCTTAAACTGCCCCCACACCCATATGACCTGACCCTTATCAAAACTTCCAGCCTCATCTCTTATTTCCACTTATATTAGAGCCCCTATTTGCATGCTTTAAACCACTGCATATTCTGACTTCCATTGGTACAGGGCCCCTATGGTCTCACTGCTAATCTCCACCTTTTTAATCTATCCCTACACAGGTATGACAACTTGGCTTTCTATAGTTGTTTTTCATACTGACTTGGCAGTTGAGGATTCTTTAGGGCTCTAACCGCAAGGCAGTAAACATATTTAGACTCAAGGGACTGAGTCTGCTCCTTACTACTTTAAGGTGTCCTCACTTGTTTTTCTCTTCTGCTTAGAATGATTTCATTCCCTCCAATAACTCCTCATCTTCAGAGCCGAGGTTCACCTCCATTTCCTTAGGGCACTTCTTTGACACGGAAGACTTGATTAAGTCCTTTGGTTATATGACTTTTAGGCAGTTGTACGTCTTCTTTTCTTATTAAAATTCCAACTGAAAACAAACTTTGAAAATTGTCTGCAATATTTAACTTGCCTTCAAGATGGTTTAATGTTTCAGGAGACCGCATATGGCTTGTTAAAACAGTATTCTGTGTAGTACCATAGGGCCTGACAACTGGTGAGTCCCAAATAAATGCTATTAAGTAAATGAATGTATGAACAAATGAAGAAATATAATTAAGTGGACAGGTCAGATCCTAGTTTGGAAGGACCTTGAGTTCATGTCTAAGGATTTTGTGTAAAAAATAGGAGGACATCTGTATTTGTAAAAATATCTGTAGGCAGAAACTAATGTTTTGATGTGAAAGGGTAGGGCTATTCAATAAATTATAAATCCCTTTTCATCCAGGCTGGAGCCCAAAATCAATTCAAGATAGATACAGAAATCTGGCACACATTCTATTTTGTTTTCTGTGTATACAGACAAGCAACTTCTTGTTTTTCACTCTGTCCCTTGTCTGCTCTCTATGTCAACAGTTTTTCTTTTTTTTTTTTTAAAGGCTTTATTTATTTATTTGACAGAGATCACAAGTAGTTAGAAAGGCAGGCAGAGAGAGAGAGAGAAGGAGAGGGAAGCAGGCTCCCTGCCGAGCTGAGATCCCTACGTGGGACTCGATCCCAGGACCCTGAGATCATGACCTGAGCCGAAGGCAACCCACTGAGTCACCCAGGCGCTCCTCAACAGTTTTTCTTATGGGAATTCTCTTTTTTTCCAACTCCAACAGCCTGTCTTCCTCTATTATACTTGTATTTTTCTTTTGTTTCTTTTCTAATAGTAACAATGAAATATATAGTCCCCCCAAACTCCAGCTCCTCCTTATTTCTTTGGGCAGGTATTTGATTGTGAGAGACACAGCCTTTTAGATTGTCTTTCTTAACTTTTTTATCTGCACCATTTTGATTTTGGGGGGGCATTTTTAGAAAGAATTGTGGTAAGATCACTTAATGTGAGATCTACCCACTTAACAGTTTAAATATACAACATAGTGCTGACATCTAGGTACAAGGTTGTACACTAGATCTCTAGAACCTATTCATTTTGAATAACTGAAATTTTATACCTGTTGACTAGTAGCTCCCCATTACCCCTGTCCCCAGCCTTTGGCAAACACAATTCTATGGTTTGCGTCTATGAGTTTGACTATTGTAGATATCTTGAAAGTAGAATCATATGGTAATTTTTCCTCTGTGACTGGCATATTTCCCTTAGCATAATGTCCTCCCGGTGTATTCATGTTGTGGCATATCACAGGAATTCCTTCTTTTTAAAGGCTGAATAATATAGTTTTTTGTTTGTTTTTAAAGATTTTATTCATTTATTTGACAGAGGCACAGAGAGAGAGGGAACACAAGCGGGGGGGAAGGGAGAGGGAGAAGCAGGCTTCCTACTGGAAGGAAGCCCTATGGTGGGCCCATCCCAGGACCCTGGGATCATGACCTGAGCTGAAGGCAACACTTAACCATCTGAACCACCAGGCACCCCAAGGCTGAATAGTATTTAATCACATGCATATGCCACATTTCTTTCTTTTTTTTTTTTTAAGATTCTATTTATTTATTTATTTGACAGATCAGAAGTAGGCAAAGAGGCAGGCAGAGAGAGAGAGAGTCATATGCCACATTTTTCTTAGCCCATTCATGTGTCAATGGACATTTAGGTTGTTTCCACATTTTGGCTTTTGTGAATAGTGCTGCAATGAACATGAGAGTGTTAATACGTCTTCGAGGTCCTGATTTCAGTTCTTTTACATAAATAGTCAGAAGAGGGATTATGGGATCATATGCAGTTCTATTTTTTATTTTTTGAGGAGTCTTTGTTCTATTTTCAATAACAGCAGAATTATTTTGCATTGTTACCAACAGTGTACTAGGGTTTCCTTTTCTCTACTTCTTCACTAATACCTGTTTTTTTTTTATTAATAATAGTCGTGTTAATAGATGGGGTGTGTTATCTCATTGTGACTTTGATTTGCATTTCTGTGATGATTAATGACTTAACGTCCTTTCATACACCTGCTGACCATTTGTGTGTCTTCTTTGAAGAAATGTCTATTCAAGTTCTTAGCACACTTTATAATTGTATTACTTATATATTGCTGTAGCGTTATTGTTGTTCTTTATACATTTTGGAAATTAGCCTCTTATCGGATATATGGCTTGCAAATGTATTCTCCTATCCTGTAAGTTGCCTTTTTACTCTATTGTTTCCTTTACACTGCAAATCCTTTTTAATTTGATGTAGGCCTCCTTTTCTATTTTTGCTTTATTGCTTTACTTTTGATGTTATAACCAGAAAACAATTGTCAAGGCCAATGTCATAAGGAATTCCCCACATGTTTTCTACTAGGAATTTTATAATTCTTAGACTTACATTTACATCTCTAATTCATTTTGATTTGATATTTGTGTATAATGTAAGATAAAGGTCCAATTTCATACTTTTGCATGTGATTATCCAATTTTTCTAATATACCATTCTTGAAGAGATGATCCTTTCCTCACTGTGTATTCTTGGATCCTTGTCAAAGATCAGTTGATTATATAACATAGATTTCTGATCTCTTGATTTTGTTCTAATAATCTATACATCTGACTTTAGGCAATTCAGTAGTGTTTTAATTATGGTATATTTGTAACATATAATGATATTAGGAACTGCGATGCCATTAGCTTTGTTTTTCTTTTTTAAGGTTATTTTGGCTATTCAAAGTTTTTTTGTGGCTCCATATAAATTTAAATATTGTTTTTTCCGTGTCTACAAAAATGCCATCTGGATTTTTGTAGAGATTGGATGAAATCAGCAGATCTCTGAGCAGTATGGAAATTTTAACATTAAGTTCCTATACATGAATATGGGATGTCTATTTATTTGTTTATGTCTTCTTTAATTTATTTCATCAATGTTTTATAGTTTTCAGTGCATTAATTGTTGATTTCCTTAGTTAAGTTTATTCTTTTTGATCCTATTATAAGTGGGATTACTCTCTTAATTTCCTTTTCAGATAGTTCATTGTGTTTAGAAACTTTTAAAGCTAATTAATATGCATCCCTATATTTATTGCAGCATTATTTACAATAGCCAAGATATGAAAATAATCTAAGTGTCCATCAATTGACAAATGATAAAGAAAATGTAGTATGTTTTCACACACAGGTACACATACAAACACACAGGAATTTTATGCAGCCATTACAAAAGGATCATACTGTGCTGTTTGGGACAACATGAATGGACCTCGAGGGTATTTTGCTAAGTGAAATAAGTCAACTGAGAAAGACAAATACCGTATGATTCTACTCATAGATGGAATCTAAAAAAACCAAAAACAAACAAACCCACAAATGAATAAACAAGCCAAAAGCAAAATCAGACCTATAAATAAAGGGAACAAACGGATGGTTGTCAGAAAGGAGGAAGGAGGGAGATTGGGAAAAAAATGAGTAAAGAGGGGTGGGAGATACAGGTTTCCAGTTATAGAATGAATAAGTCACCAGAACTTATTCATAAGGATCTTATCCTTATGTATAACATAAGGAATACAGTTAATGATATTATCATAGTGACATAATGAGACCGATGGTAGTTACACTCATGGTAAGCTTAGCATCATGTATAAACTTGTCAAATCACTAATTTGTATACATGAAACTAATCTAACATTGTGTGTCAGCTATACTCAGATAAAACAAACAAAGAAACAAAACACAACTAATTTTTTATGTTGATTAGGTATCCTGAACTTTACTGAATTCTTTTATCAGTTTTAATGGATTTTTTTGGAGCCCTTTGGGTTTATTGCATATAAGATCATGTCACCTGAAAACAATTTCATTTCTTCCTTTCTGTTTAGGATGCTTTTATTATTTATTTTGTTATTTATTTATTTTGCCTACCTGCTCTGGCTAGAACTTCCAGTACTATTTTGAATAAAAGTGGTGATAGTGGGTATCCTTGTCTTGTTCTTGGTATTAGTGGAAAAGATTTCAGCCTTTTATTGTTGTGTATGTTACCAACAGGCTTTCATATATGACCATTATTATATTGACTTAATTTCCCCTCTACTCTTAATTTGTTGAGAATTTTTGTATAAAAAGGTGTTTTATCAGATGCTTTTTCTATATCCATCAAGATGATCATGTGATTTTTATTCTACAGTCTATTATATGATATATCACATTAATTAATTTCCATATGTGTAACCATCCTTGCATACAAAGGATAAATCCCACTTGATCATTCTGTACAATCTTTTAAATGTGCTATTGAATTTAATTTGCTAGTATTTTGTAGAGAATTTTTACATCTCTATTTATCAGGGATGTTGGCCAATAGTTTTCTTTTCTTGTAGTGTCTTTGTCTGGCTTTGTTACCAAAGTAATGTTGGCTTCATAAAATGGAATTGTCTGAAAGTATTCTCTCTTCCTCAATTTCTTTTGAAAGAGTTTGAGAAGCATTAGCTTTAATTCTTCTTTAAATGTTTGGTCAAATTTACCTGTGAAACCATCTGACCCTGGACTTTTCTTTGTTAGGAGATTTTTTTCATTGTTTATACAGTCTCCATTCTAGTTCTAGATCTGTTCAGAGTTTGTATTTTTTCATGATTCAATCTTTGTAGGTTGTAGGTTTCTAGGAATGTACCCATTTCTTCTAGACTATTCCACTTTCTGGCGTGAATTGTTCATAGTAGTCTCTTATGATTTTTTAAAAAATTTTTATGGCATCAGTTGTAATGTCTCCAACTTATTTCTGATTTTATTTGAGTAATCCCTCTTTTTTTCTAACTAAAGTTTTGTCAACTTTATTTATCCTTTAAAAAAAAACCCTCTTAGTTTTATTTATTTTTTAAAAATTGCTTTTCTATTCTCTAATTTATTTTTCCTCTAATCCTTATTACTTCTGTTAATTTTAGGTTTGGTTTATTCTTGACTTTTTTTTTTTTTTTTTTGGTTCCTTAGGATGTGAAGTTAGGTTATTTATTTGAGATATATTTTATTTTTTAATGTAGGCATTTATTGCTATAAACTTCCCTCTTAGAACTACCTTTGACAAAACATGTAAGTTTTGGTATGTTGTATTATTATTTATATCAAGATATTCTCTAATTTCTATTTTTATATCTTTTATAATCCACTGGTTACTCAAAAGTGTTTTATTTTATTTCTACATATTTATGGATTTTCCACTTTTCCTTTTCTTCCTGATCTCTAGTTTCATTTCATTGTTGTCAGAGAAGATATTTGGTATCATTTCAATCTTTTAAATTCACTAAGACTTGTTTTGTGATTTAATGTGATTTATCCTGCAAAATGTTCTTTGTGTGCTTGTTAAGAATGTTTTTTCTGCTGCTATTGGAATGTTCTGTATGTCTGCTAGGCCCATTTTACCTGTAGTATTAAAACCCACTGTTTGTTTATTTCCTGTCTGGTTGTCCTATCCATCATTGATATTGAGGTATTGAGGTCTCCTAACATTATCATATTACTGCCTGGTTTTGTCTTCAATTCTGTTGATGTTCACTTTATATATTTAGGTGCTGTGATGGTGAGTGGATTTATAATTTATAATTAACATATCTCCTTGGTAGATTGACATTTTTCTTATTATCTAATATTCTTTATCTTCTATGACTTAAATCCAATAGCCATGAGGCTTATATGAAATATCCTAAAATTATAGCAGTCTATTTTAAACAGATAACTTATATTACATTCAAAATCTTTATACACTTACTCCCATCAATAACTTTGTTATTGATTTCACAATTTACAGGTTTTTATATTGCATACCCATTAATATATATATTTACTTATAGTTATTTTTAATACTTTTTCTTTTAACTTTTATGCCAGAACTAGAAGTAATTTACCCACCACTATTACAGTGACATGGTATTTTATCTTTGTCAATATATTTATTTACCTTTATCAATGAGTTTTATATTTTTTATGTTATCATCTTTTTACTTCAAATTGAAGAACTTCTTTTAGTGTTTTTTGTTTGTTTGTTTGTTTTTTGTAAACCAGTCTTGGTGATGATGAATTCCTTCAGCTTCTGTGTGTCTGGAGAAGTCTTTATTTTTCCTTCATTTTTGAAAAGCAGTTTTGCCTGGTGGAGTATTATTGGTTGAGAGATTTTATTCCCCCTCTCAGCACACTGAATATATCAAACTTCTTTCTATTCTGGAATGTGTCAGAGAAACCCATTGGTGGTCTTATGGGGTTTCCTTATATGTGACAAATCACTTTTCTCTTGCTGTCTTTGGCTTTTAAATGATCTATCTTTGACTTTTCACAATTTTATTATAATGTTTCACAGTGTGGATTTCTTTAGTTCATCTTATTTGGAATCTCTGAAGTTTTATGGATTTGGATGTACATTTTCTTTTCCAGATTTGGGAATTTTTCAGCCATTAATTCCTTGAATAGGCTTTATAGTCCTTTCTCTCTTTTTCTTCTGGAACTCCTATAGTGTGTTAATAATCTACTTGATGGAGTCCCAAAAATCCCTTAAGGCTATCTTCACTCTTTTTTATTTTGTTTTTCTGTTTGTTTCTCTGATTGGATTATTTCAAATGACCTATCTTTGAATTTACTGGTTCTTTCTTCTGTTGGCTTTAGTCTGCTGTTAAACCTCTCTATTGATTTTTCTAGTTAACTTACTATGTTCTTCAGTTCCAGAATTTTTCTTTGGTTCTTTTCAAAATTTCCTCTCTGTTACAATCTTCCTTTGGTCTTTGTTTGCTCTTTTGAGGCCACTGATCATTTTTACGTAATTTGAATTCTCTACCCAGTAAAATACATCTCAAAGTCATAAAAATCTGTTCTTTGTTTCACCTTGTTAGATGTCTTCTTCATTTTTCTTGACTTTTGGTTGGTATTTACACATTCAAAAAACTGCCACTTCTCCCAGTCTTTCCAAATTGTCCTCATATGGGCAGAAGTCATCAGTTAATGTGCTTTTGTGGGTCTCTTAAAACTTTGTGCTAGTCCAAATTGCCATCTTTGTTCTTTGCTGCCCCCAGGTGTCTGAAGCAAGTGCTTGCCTACTAGTTCAAATCACCACTTTGCTCTCTGATACCCCCAGGGAACTAGCATAAGCTTAGCCTGTCAACTCTCTGAGACAAGCAAGATAGAAGATAGTCCTCAAGTTCCACCTGGAACAGTGGGGCATCATATTTGTAGTTCAACTCCTTTGCTCCTCATTGGGAAGCTGGGGGCTGGAGTGCATGACCACTGCACAGAAGAGCTGTATTGAGTGCTCATATGCTAGTTCTGCCATTTTATTCTTAATAGCCCCTAGAAACCATTATATACCTGGCTCCATCAGCTCTCCAAGAAGGTAAAATAGAAGTCAGTCCTATAGGAAGCATCCAGACAAAGTTGGGAAGCGAAGTATGCAGTCCAGCTCATCACTCCTGAGGCAGAAGTTGGGAACTGGGGGCTCCCTCCCAGTGGAAGCACCTCCCAGTGCTCCCTCATGGAGCACTGTGATAGGAGGTGGATTTTGGTGAGACGGTGTCTCTGCTTTTAGTACTGGTTTCTATGTTGTTACTTTCACACTAGTCTGATGTGAGACCCTCTTAGCTACTTTCTGGATTTTTCACAAAAGGAACTAATCCATTTGTTGCCATTGAATTAATTGGTGGGTCTCTGGGGAGAAGAAGGGTCTAAAACTTCCTATCAACAATCTCGATGATATCCCTCCCCTGGAACATTTTTATTGAGTTATCTCTGTGCTTAACCTTCTGTTGGTAGAAGCCTTGATTTCAAGTCCCTTAAATATAAAAGCACAGCAAGTTCTAAGTTTAATTAATACATTTGAGGCTGTCTGGTTCAACACTGCCCTTAAGAACCTGGAGAAACAGCAGTTCTTTCTCTTGGCCTTGGAGGTAATTAAAAACAACATTAAAGAGGAATGGAATTCAAAGCAGGTCATCTAGCATTATTTATCTCTATTGGTTAAAAATAATTTAAACCTCAACTTCTAATGTTCTATAGCACTTACAGATTTTAGACACCTATGGATTTTGAAGTCCTAGTCCCCTGATTCATATCTGACTAAAAACCCCAACTGAAAATTTACTTTTTGCAAAGTGAGCTTTTCATGGGACTAAAAGAATCTCTTTGTTAATTATCCTTATGGCTCCTGTGCTGATGGCACAGGTGCCTGAAGAAGTCAAAGTCAAGATGCAGGAGACTGCACGCCAAGACTCTTGCATATCAGGTCTATGGAGTTTTATGCTATAGTCGGAACTTGTTGGGCCCCATTCCACATATAAACAACTATGATCCACACTATCAAAGCTATAGGACTCTGCCAACTTTAAAATTTCACATAAATCATATTTAGCAGAGTCACATTCCCACATTTCTGTTCAGTCTTACAAGAAAGAAATCATCTCCACAATCATAAAAAAATCAGCTACCTGGGACAACAGAGCCACTGCAGATTACTAAGGTGAAAACCACTCAACACTGATCTCACTTAAACTAATGCCTAAAGCCATTGTCCCAGGTTGTACGAGTTATTTAGCTCTATTCCTATTCTACTCTGTATCTTTTCTAAAATTTTCCAGCCAATATGCCAACGTTTATATCTTAGAAGTTGTACTAAATACAACTTGTGTTTGTTCTGTGTCTGAATTGTGAACTAAAGAGGCATATGAATTTAGCAGATAAAGATAGAAATGTGAAATTATTGCTGATACTGGCCATATTGAGAAATGTCATTTACATATTCCACCCCCACCACACACACATCCTCAAGAGAAAAAAGCTCCAAGAATTTCCCACATGGGCAGAGCCTGATCCC
This sequence comes from Mustela nigripes, assembly GCF_022355385.1. Lineage (NCBI taxonomy): Eukaryota > Metazoa > Chordata > Mammalia > Carnivora > Mustelidae > Mustela > Mustela nigripes. Next base: position 232,824,746 of record NC_081557.1, on the reverse strand, counting down.
ATAAAGTTAATCCAGTTTGGAGAGAGCAGACTAGACTGTACCTTGACACAGGCAACTGTGATGTCTCTCTCTCTCTCTCCCTTTCTCTCTGTCACATACACACACGAGCAGGGAAGAGAGAGTCAACCCATGTAAGTAAAGTATTTTTCTTATTTGAAAATCACTGCTCCTTCTCTAGGGAGCAGTGATTGAAACATGGTTCAAAGTACAAGTCATATGAGAGATGGGAAAATGATATTCCCTTCTAATACTGGGAACAGAGAGTCACACTATGGCCTTAAAATAAAAGGTCTTAGCTGCTAGATCTACTCTGATGGCAACATCTAGCTTGAGTTAAGAATATCAGTTATTGACTGGATCATAGACTGGAGAAAAACGTCAGGGGAGTGATGTAGGAAATGTCCTCATCTGAGACGAAAGTTGTCAGGTTAACCTGCTACTATTTACTGGGGGAAGTCAAGCCCTAAATAGCAACTGACCCTAGAAAGATAAAAGGTATTAAGAATTCTTTTATAACTAGAGGGACAGTGTCACTGGCAACACATTTCTGACTATGACTGACAAACTAGAGTTTTATGTTAAATTTGGAGTCAAAGCCAGGTAACTATTACTCTGAGAACTAAACTCTTAACCTCAGATCATTGTTGCCTTGCTGAATCTGTCCACTAATATAAAGACACCCTAATGCTTTGAAGTAGAAAAACTACAAATCTATTACCTAAAATTGAGAACTCACCCTCATTTTGATATTCCCTTCCCTTATGCAGCTCAGGTCTTTTCTAAAAGCACCGGAGAGTGAATAATTATACATTTAGTGTAAATGTTTCAGATCTGGATAAAGACTTATAGAAGTCTTTACATGCTGCCTCTTTTTCATAAATATTTCTTTGTGTAGTTCTAATTGATTCTTCTTAGAATTGTTCTATTTATAAGTGGTATTACCAGAGAAAGATTGTCTTTCACTGTTGGAAATACTTAGTTTCCTGGACACTTGGATACATATATAACAGTGCAATTGTTGGCTTTGAGATCATATCTAGTATTAAAAGAAGTAGTTCTTTTAATTCCAAAACATTGGTGTCAACACTGTTAATGCCTCATCACCATTATAGGCTTGAATAGGTAAGATTTTACATAAAATAAAGGAAACATAAACAGCAATTTGTCAAGACAGAAACATTGTTAATGTGTGACAGACTCCTATGGCATCCCTCCAGAAAGACAATATTCAAAATTTCACAGGATTGAATGTGGGTTTATAACATTTCACTGAATTTAGGATATGAGAAGTTATCTATTAAGAGCAATATTATCTTTGAAGATCAAGGACTCTTTTCTTTAGTAACAAAAATTTTTCCTACTTTGTTTAGAGGAATCAAATGACGGCTTCAGAAGAAAAAATATTACTGATAATCATCGTCCATTTCAACCTCGCCTGTTGTGGGGGTAGTTTGAATGACTTACTAGGGATGTGACTTTTACTTAACAGCATACCTGGAAGAATTAAAAAGTGAATGTGGATGGTTAGCATGAAAAAAATTGTGCTTTAAGATGATTGCTCTGACTCTATTTATTCTAAATCAGGCTGGTTTAGAAAGTACTTTGGAGACAACGGTGGTTCTTACTTTTGTTGACCTAAGACTTTCCCAACACAATCCACATTCTGGTGACAGAACCCAATGTCCTTGCCCTTACCCTAATCACATGGTAGGTATGTACACCAGGAAGACCAAGTATTGTTCTACCTGAAACTGGCAGGAGACATCCTAAATCTTGGCTCATATCACCGGAGAGATGTACATCAGAAACTGTCAATTCTAGTATCCAAACTTCCTGGTCACACTGACAGATTCAGAGGTGAGCCCATGATGCAAGAAAACCAACATGAGTCTTCTCCAGGAGTTTTTCTAATTAGACCTAGAGAAAAGCAATCTCTTCCTTTTTAGATGTCGTGTGCTGATTGTCTATCAGTCTAACAGAGTGAGGCCGTGTTCCTATTCTCCTCGCTATAGGCAAGGATATTCTCTACTGTTGTGCAGTAGAGAATAAAGGGAATATTATGAGGTAAAGCAGGAGAGAGAAAGATGAGAGTGAGGACACATGAATGCAAATATGAAGCTTAATGGTGTCTAAATTTCTGACCTTTCCATGGTTCAGTTTTGAACAGTAGTACATGTCTGCCATTATTTACTTGTTTTTAAGACAATTATGTAGAAAGAGCTAACTAAAAAGGGGATATAGCCTCAAGGTCTTGTAATTCTTCTCAAGAGACGAAAGACAAATGTAGATAATTCTACTTTCCCAGCAGGAATGAAGAGTGTGGAAATGATTCCTGAGTCCTCAAAATATGAATTTTCTAGAAGGGAGGGGAGGGGAGTGGTTACCTAGACAATGGAGCACTCTGTGAATCCAGGGCTCTGTGAGGGCACGTATTTCATGCAAAAAATAGCAACTGATTTTTGTGGCAAGATTTAGAGGGGAGGGGCAGAGCGATAAGGTCATAAATTAATCATTTGTTGTACTTTATCTTATTCTGAAAATAATGATGCAGCACCACTGAAGACTTTTCCAAGTGAAAGAGGGTCATGTTCTGATATGTATTTGAGATAAATGAGCTTATCTTGTAACATGGGATATAAGCAGAACAGTTTGATCTAATCACTTAGGACTGATCACTAATCACTTAGGAGTGATTAAAATAGCTGAAGTAATAAACAATACAATATACAATACAGTAATAGTTTAGTCATGTACAAAGATTGTTAGCAAGGCTGAAGAAGTAAACAGATTCAAAGAACTGTGAAGACTCAAATATTTTGCTGCTGATTGAGAATGGTCATATATAAGCAAGAGGAATAGAGGGTGGTTTAGGGACCAAGTGAGAACGGGGGGAAAAGGTAATACACTTGGTTTTAGTCTTTTTGTACCACTTGTTCTTATGGTAATTCAAGATGGATAGTTCTAGAAAGTGGGAGGAAATGCAGACCTTATATTTGGAGAAGATATTACACATTAGAGAAATATTAGCAAAAACAAATTTTTAGTTATCTCTATGAGATACAAATTTCAAAACCGATTATTGAATAGAAAAGGAAGAGTTAAAAAGTACTGTGATCAAAGTCTTTAAGACTACCTAGATGATATTAGTAGTATAAAAAGAAATATTGAGAGGAGATTTTATGGGATTCTGAAAGGATAGAGCATGGCCTACTGTTTTTCTCTCCTCCCCACCCACAGTGTGGACTTAAATTTGTTTCAGAGAGGAGCCATAGAGTCATTTACATTTCCTTATGTGGCAGTGAATAGATAGGTAGTCTAAGTTCTTCTGTTAAGGTGGTATAAGCCTGAGAAACAACAGTGTTGGTTCCAGCATGATCTGAGTTTCTCTAATTTGGTGTAATCATCTGCAACTGTACGATGCCCTGAGCTGGACATTTCAGTCATCTTCTCTTGCTTTTTATGTGGGCATGTGTAGTTAACATGTGTGTGCTCATGTGTATACCTGCATGGCTTGTGTGTCCACAGCACATGTATGCATGTGTGTATACAGGTAAGTATGTGTGTGATCTCTTTCTTCCAAACTAAAATGACCTGAAATGAAGTACAATCTTGTTAAGAGATGAATTAACTTAGCTAAGATATAAAATTATTAAATGATGTTGCAAGGTAACCATAAAGATGTGATTCCAATATAAAATATTTTTTGAAACTATGTTAAAGACCCTGCTTGCTGTTTAAAATGTAACAGTAGAGTGTGCCCAATTTAAACTAAAATTATGATGATATGTCTCAAGTAGATAATTAATAAACCAGATATACCAGCTTCAGTACCCTTGAGAAGGCTCATATAATTAGGATAAATGTTTTTCCCACTTACTAATAATTTTCAGTGAATTTTATTAAGGGTCTTATTTAATTTTTACTACCTTTAATGATTAATCAAACTGTACTCTAAATACAAGTTTATATCTTTTTGTTCTAACTGGTTGCTCAAAATGCTGAGGTTCTAATTTTCAGAAATTGCTGCTTTATTTTTGGCCATTACTATTTGAGAAATAAATTGCTGCTGCTCAGAGTTCTAGTAGCTTACACAATTAATACCTAAAATTTTAAAAACACATTTTTCATATTCTCCATTATACACAAGCATTTCTCTGTAATCTTCTGTAACAAGAGAGAAATGATGGTTCTTGAATACCAAACAATGTGTAAGAGTGTGGGTGTGTGTGTGCGAGTCATTACAATATATCCTATGAAGTCTGTGTTCATTATTTAATAAATCAAGTGTCAAGGATAATTTCCAAAGATCTATGAGCACATGGCATGCATAAGTAAGTTCATTATGGTAATACAAAAAGCTAGAGAATAAATATTTATAATTCTATAAAGACTGCTTTTTCCTCAAGTGAATCTAATTAGCATTTCAATCACATTATCTAAATCAGGTACATGATAGATTGAAGAGCTGTATCTATAAATCTATCATACCATTCCTGAAATTTGTCTTCTTAACTTTAAATTCCTAGGATAATTATTAATTTCATTGGCTATGACATATGTAAAATATACTACATTCCTCTTACATAGATGTTATTGTTATAAATATCACTACATTTTGAGATAAAGTAATTAATGGGTTGGCTAAAATACAATGTGGGAAATATTTCTATGTTAGATACTTGGGAGTGTGAGATAATCCAAAAATTTAGAATTGATAAGTCTCAGCTAAGTGAAATAAGTCAAGCAGAGAGAGTCAATTATCATGTGGTTTCACTTACTTGTGGAGCATAAGGAATGACATGGAAGATATTGGGAGATGAGGAGGAGAAGTGAGAGGGGGGAATTGGAGGGGGAGACAAATCATGAGAGACTGTGGACTCTGAGAAACAAACTAAGGGTTTTGGAAGGGAGGGTGCTGTGGGGGGATGGGTAAGCCTGATGGTGGGTATTATGGAGGGCACACATTGCATATATGTGGTGAGATATTTAAATAATGAATTTTGGAACACTGAAAAAAAATTAAATTTAAAAAAGAAATATATAGATGAATTATTCAGTCAAGGAATTCCAGTTACACATTTGGAAAGTGAAATCTAATTAAAAAAAAAAATGGTTTCATAGAAGCAGAAAGCCAAATTAATTCTTTGTCAAATATCCATAGCATTAACTCTTTCTTCATAATATTTGTAACAAAATTAATAAAATTGTATGATTCTTTACCCACACACACAAAAAGAATGGATAAATCTGAGTATTATAAAGCTGCTATTTGTATAATTACAGTCATTCCAAAGTACTACATTATCTTTAGTGTTCTGTTATGGATAAGGACTAAAGACCTACAATATACCAAAAATATACTTTTTCCTTTTTCTTTTGATTTTATTTCTAGCCGTTTGTTTTCCCTGGTACCTGAGCATGAGCATGTGGCAGGCACAGCAGGCCAGAATTTCTTCACTCAAGGAAAAGAGTCAGAAGAATGAGATACCACATGCTTTTTACATAAGAAACTGAATTATGCACTTGACGAACAACAGAAAATAGTATTAATCATATAAATGTTTTTAAAATGAAAGAAATAGAATTATAATCAGAAAAAAATTATTCCATTTTAAGAATTAATTTCTAGCTCTTTTATTTCTCCTGAGAGGGTTTCTCTAATATCTTCCATGCTTTTTTTGAGCCCAGCTAGAACCTTGAGAATGGTGATGCAACATGGGGGCTTAAGTGTGTAGGAGAAGAATCAATGAAACAAGATGGGATTGGGAGGGAGACAGACCATAAGTGACTCTTAATCTTACAAAACAAACTGAGGGTTGCTGGGGGTGGGGGGGGTGGGAGAAGGGGGGGTGGGGTTATGGACATTGGGGAGCGTATGTGCTTTGGTGAGTGCTGATTCACAGACCTGTACCCCTGGGGATAAAAATACATGTTTATAAAAAATAAAAAATTAAAAAAAAAAAAAAGACAGGATCTGTTTTGGTAACTGTAGTATCTCCAGTGCCAAAGAACTGGCACATAGTATATGCTCTGTAAATATTTGTTGAATGAATAAATAAATAAATCAGATTAAAAAAAATTAATTTCTAGCTAATGTCTTTTTTTTTTTTAAAGATTTTATTTATTTATTTGACAGAGATCACAAGTAGGCAGAGAGGCAGGCAGAAAGAGGAGGAAGCAGGCTCCCCGCTGAGCAGAGAGCCCAATGTGGGGCTTGACCCCAGGACCCTGAGATCATGACCTGAACTGAAGGCAGAGGCTTTAACCCACTGAGCCACCCAGGCACCCCTCTAGCTAATGTCTTTGTTTTGCCCAATTTTCTCTTTATATACTTGTTGTATTAGTTATCCACTTCCGTGCAACAAATTACTTCAAAATTTTAGGACTTAGAACAACACATATGTATTATGTCCCAGTTTTTGTGGGTATGAAATCCAGGTGTGGCTTAGCTGGGAGACTAGCTCAAGATCTCTAACATGGTTGCAGTCAAACTGTTGACCAGAGCTTCAGTCATCTTAAGATTCATTTCCATGACAATGAAGATATTGTTGAAAGAAGCCAAAAAAATTCACTTCTAAGCTCACATATGTGGCTGTTGGCAGGCCTCCGATGATCCTTTTCTAATTTCACTCAGAGCCCTGTGGTGTCTAGACAAGGCTTCCTTCGCAACTGGTTTCTCCCAGGTTAGAAATCCAAAAGTAAGTCAGGGAAGGATTCAAATTGAAAGTTACAGTCGTTTTATAATCTAATATTGGAAGTGATATCCCATTACTTTTGCCATATTGTATTCATCAGCAATGAATCCTTAAATCCTGTTCATAAATCAGGGGACAAAATTACACAAAGGAATAATTCAAAGGCGTCTGAGGTCATTGGAAGTTCTATTAGAGGCTGCCTACCATATCTGTTAGCTCTCTTTAGGAAATTTCTCATCTAGTTAGGTTATTTGGAGGCATCATAGTTACTATATAAACAATAATTTACCATAATCCTCATCAGTTCTTGAATTCCTATGTCAGAAGAGTACTGAATTGTCACTTTGAACAGTTCATGATTCTCGCCTGTCCTGTCCCTCATTCTCTTCAGACATGTCTAACTTTAGACATGCTTCTCAATCTCTTGCTGGCTCCCCTGCTTCATCCCTCAGTAGATGGTTGCACATTCCTATTTCTAAGACAAAATAAAGTTCATCAAGCATTTGATCATTTATATTCTTCACCTCCTACCATGTCCCCAGCATACAGATTGATAAAAGCATGTATACTTTCCTACTTTTTTCTTTCTGCATTTCAGAGGAAGATTTTATTTCTCTTCTTATAACTTTAGCCAGCATTTTTGGGATTGGTAGAAGCAGGTCAGCTCTGTTTTCAGTAATGAATTAGAGTTACCCAAGCCTCCCTAAAGAGATGAACCATTTAACATGCTCTTTTCCCTGGAAATTTGGTTTTGTTGGGTTGGGTCGTGGACCTAAGAACTTTCATTTTAGTCAGGACAACAGATGATTCTTGACTTCAGGTAAGTTTCAAAGCACTGAGTAGCATCATTTAAGAGTAAGACCGTTTATTAAATACTCATCTTGGGGAATGTATTTACCAATTACTATGGAGAATATAAAATTATGTATTAGCAGAAAGTGTCCCCAAATTAACTTCTAAGAGATGAAACAAAACATTTCTTTTTTTTTTTAATTTTTAATTTTTTATAAACATATATTTTTATCCCCAGGGGTACAGGTCTGTGAATCACCAGGCTTACACACTTCACAGCACTCACCAAAGCACATATCCTCCCCAATGTCCATAATCCCACCCCCTTCTCCCAAACCCCCTCCCCCCAGCAACCCTCAGTTGGTTTTGTGAGATTAAGAGTCACTTATGGTTTGTCTCCCTCCCAATCCCATGCAGAAAAACAAAACATTTCTTGAGTGAAAATAGCTAAGATGAAAACAGATCTATAACACATTTTAGTTAAAAACAAGGTATTGGAGTCATTAAGTGATTTAAGTGATTGCAATATGCTGGGCTTAGGGTAGATGTTCACAAAAAGTTGTTTGAGTAATACTTTTAGTAACTTGAACATTTTTCTTTTCTGTTTCTAAGGGCAGAAATGGAAGAACACTGTGATAGAGTTGTGTTAAATTTGAGAAATGGTGAAGTTCAAGGAACTCTATGGGTATATTTGAAGTGAAGTGAAAACTTGAGTGTTATGACATCATTTAGGAAAGGTGAAGTTGGTGGAGGACCTCCGAACACTTATTTTGATCTGTTACTATAACGCTTGGATTATTTGTAGGAGAAGGTGGATTTGTGACCCAATTATGCTTGAAGAAAACTAACATGTTATCGAGTATCTACATATCTGCTTCCAGGCTAAGAATTTTAAAACCATTATAAATTAAACTCACGGACACACAGCCAGCAAAGTATTATTACATTCCTTAATAGACGAACAAATCAAGACTCAGATGTGATCAAATCACAGTGCAAGAAAGTGATAGAGCTGTGAAGCCAATCCAGCTCTAAGCCAAATTCATTTCATTTCCTATTACTATAGTATTACAATGTCAGCATATTTTTGAAGTGTGTATCCCGGGTGGTTTGAATAGATGATCATTCTTGGAATCACATTGAAAGAGAAGGAGTGGGGGGAAGGAAACTAAATTTGCAAGCACTTCAAATGTTACATTGAGAAAGATAGTATTCTATTTGAGTTAATGATGAGGAATCAAAATGCTAGTGTTCTTCCTTTAAACTTGAAAAAAGCCTGACATTTTAAAAGTTATGGGATATTTTCACAGGCATAATTTAACCACTTTTATTTGACTTTTATTTATTTTCTTGAGAAATGAAATTTGAATTTAATAAAAATGGGATCTTTTGAGTGTTTTTAATCAATATTCAAAAAAAACTTTTTTGTTTAGAATTTCCAAAATAAAATAGGTAAAACATATCAAAGAATTCTATCCAAATGTCAGGATGAACATTACAGAAGGAGACCAAATAGTGTTTGATGTTAATTACAGCTGAATAGTAACATAAAAAACTCTTGATTTAGCATCTTTGAATCTCCTTTTAAAATAATCACCTCTTATTACATCTATTAGAAGCAATTTCTAAGGCTAGTCCTAGGACTATTCTACTTTAAAAAATCTAGGTGGGAAATCTGAATCTGAACTTCTTTCTTCATGACCCAAACCTCCCTGTGTCCATCACTGGTTCTTCCTTTCCAGAAAATCCTCTGTCTATGACAGTTCATATCAACAGCCCACCCCACTTCTTCTGGTATGACTGTTGCTGTAGCAAATAGCAACTATTCCACAACATCTGACTGCAGTGCCACCTCCCCGGGCATAATTCTCCAGCAGGCATTGTTGAAAAATCTTTGGGTCCAACTCTGACATTTGCTCTTAGACCCTCTCTGGCTGGTTCCTAAGACCCAGGAGAGTTACAAGGTTCTGATCAACTCAAAGGGCATTCTTTAACCACTTTAAAAGGTGCAAAGTGCTCTAGACCTGTAAGAGATTCTTAGTAGTGCTTTTTCTCCTGAAAAGTTCTTACAGATCCCATTAGAATGGGTCATGGTTTAAGTGATGGCAAGACATTGAAGGGAAAACTTCAATTTTCCAGATGCCAAAGATCTATAGAAGAATATATTTAAGGATGGATAATTATTTATGGAAATAATGCTATTTAAGGAGCAATAACATTCTTTTTCATTTCAATCTGATCATTCAGCTAAGAATAAAATGAAGAAAAATATCCGCATTTGAGACAGGAATCATAGTGGGGCTAGAGCTTGAGGAAATTAGGTAATAAAACATTAATTCCATTCCTAGTATGCATTTTCAGTTTATCCTTTTATATTCATGTTCCATGTGAACACTGAAATCCAGATGCATACTAATTAGTAATTAATATTCATCAACTTGTATAACAGTCCTCAACATAATGGTGATTAGCTTTAGATATTTATAGTATCATGATTAACTAGTTAGAGAATTGCATCATTTTCATTAGAATTACATTATGTTCCATAGGAGAATTTGTGTTTTGATACTGAGAAAACGCAATAATGCTTTACAACTCTACATTTCAAGGCTACTGAACATATTTGTTCATATACCTAGTGAGTAGTCACTTCAGTAAAATTGAATGGATAAATAATTACTTTCCAGAGAGAGCTTTTCTTAGTCTTACTGTTGGTTTACAACGATCTCAGGAGCTTCCCAAGTGAAATCTGAAACCAATCTCCATCTGCAAAAGGAGGGAGAGACCCAGATAAGAGACAGGCCACTCCAAATTGGTAGATGGAGGTTTTAATAAACAAAGGGAACTTACCTACAAGGCCTGTCTTAGATGGCAGCTGGATGAGTAGATCCCCACGCCTGCCACCAAATCTGAAGAGTTTATACAGAACCCTTAACTAGGTTCAGTCACATATACTGTGCAGGTGTTTTCAAGAGTATTCTCATGTCACTCTTTCAAGGCTATGTCTTTGGAGCAGCCTCTGGGAACAGGACAGGCAATCAGAACCTGTATTTCAAGGGCAGGGGTAGGGGTAATCTCCCAGGTCCTGCTCTGGGTGAACTGTTAGTCACATCTTCTTGATGATCTTCCCCAACATTTCCTTTATTGTGACAAGTTTTGTAATCTCATACATCTCCCTTTTCTGCAATGGGCCCTGAATGGTCAGCAAGGGGTTTCATTAGCATGAGGTGGCTCCTTTGTAGACTTTCTGGCTGCATTGGAACAAATGCCACAGCAATATAGGCACATGTAAGAGAAAATAGAGATTAAGACAATAATTCCCCAAAATAGGGACAGCTTTTTTATAAAAGCCCATTGACTTATTAAGTCTCCTAAGCTGGGAGTTGACTCAGGGCATTTGCTTGTGTTCTTATGTGATTTAATAAAAATGATACATGAACATATTTATCAGATAGGAACATATAACATTTTGTTTGGATAATGGCATAGGTGGCCCCTTGCAAGGCAGTAGTAATATCTATGGCCATTTTATTTGAGGGAACAGCTTTTCTCATTTAGAGTCATTTCAGTGTTCAGTAAAGACAAGCTTTGTTAACTATCATTTAAGTTTTGCTGAAAGAATTTAGTAAGGGCTTCTATGTGTACCATAATATTCTCCAGGCCATTTTATTTTGGAGGACAGCTTTTCTCGTTAGAATCATTTTAGTATTCAGTAAGGACAGGATTTGTTGGCTCTCATTTAAAGTTTTCTGGGTGAATTTTAGTAAGGGCTTCTATGTATCCTTCTATAATATCCTCTAGGCAATGGAGGAAACAAGGATGGTTATCAAATGATCATTGCAGTGGAAAACAGTGCCTATCAGGCTTTGAGGGGAGGAAAGTTAATAGCTTTAAGAACTTGACCTGCCATACATGTTGGCCACTCTCAGGCATGAGAAGATGGACTGGAGGTAGCATATGCTAGACCAAGATCACCGCCTCTTATTTATTTATTTATTCTTTGCCTCTTTCAATGGGGCATATGCTCTTTCAATGGGTATAATGTGTTGGTGTCTGGAGTTCTCAGCAGCATAACACATTGATCCACAGTTAGATCTGGGACAGTAGCTGTCCCCCATGACTCCCATACCTTTAGAATTTTTATCTTTACAGTTTGGGGTATTTCAGCAGGGATCCCCAGTCTGGCTTATGGGAAAAAACACCCTACTGGTTGGTTATTTAAATATACTAAAGCCTGGAAAAGTATTTTAGTCTATCTGGCTGAAGATGATTCATATATATATATATATATATGACTCATATATATATATATATGATGTTATATATATATATATATACACACACATAAATACACACACATATACATATATATATATTTTTTTTCTGTTAACCTGTCTGTTTGTGAGTTATAAGGGAGATGTAACCTCTATCCAACGTCATGTATTTCTGTCCCGTCTTACATATTATGATCTTTGAAATGTGACCACCAATCATTATTCATTCAATGAATGGTACTCGGTATTTTAATCCCATAATGGTGGCAACTTTTTTTGCATGGTGGCGAGGGAAACCTGGGTTAGGCCAGATGCAGTATTCATATAAACCAAGACATCTTTAGAGTCCTCATTAAGAGGGAAGGGGCCAATATAATCAATTTGCCAACCCCTCACTGGCAGATTCTTTTGGCATTTGCCTTGGGCATTTTTTAGAACACAGAGGACACATTGTTTAGTATTAACCAAGTAATTGCATTTTAAGGGCAATCTGGCAGCCTTGGCAAATACCATCTTACTTGGGCATTGTGAAGGACATTCCTTCTGTGCACCCAATCTGCTCTATCTACTGAAGGGTCAGTAGCTAGAGTTCATACCTGAGCTAGGGCATCAGCTTCCTGATTGCCAACAGGTGTCAGTGACTTAAAAACTGAGTTCTGGTAAACAGTGAGGATTGCCTCAGGTTCCTGCAGACAGACTCAAATGTCTTTCAAATATCTTGCCCACATAGTGCTTATTTATGATTATTCATGGCTGCCCATTCTCCAAGTTATAGAGTTAATCCCCTTAGAATAGCTTGTGAGTGTAAAGGGTTATGGCCAGGGATTATGAGTAATCACCAGCCAAACCTCTCTGACTTTAGTCCATTGGCTGCTGCCCTGTGTTTTTGTTTTCATGCAGATTTGTCAGTGTTGGGCTGAACAGTAGTCAATGTGGATGGATTTTCTCAACTGGACTTCTGTATACCAGGCATCAGCAAGAATTCCATCCACCCCCACTTTGCAGGCTGTAGGCACTGCCACAGGAATAGAGGTGGAGCATCTGGATGATCTACACATTTGAGGGTCTAGTAGCACTTGCAGTTTTAGAGACAGTGAGCTGGTGGACAGGATTCTCCTCTTCTGCAAATAGGCATGCCATGTAGTCAGAGTGGGAGTTTGAGCCATAACAAAGGTGTCTCAATAGAACATATTTTTATCTTTCCCTTGACAGGAAGGGAAGTTCTTACCACGATGAGCTATTCCTCAGTGAAAGGCTCTACCTGAAGGAATGCTATATACTCAGCTACAAACTGTTACTGTATGGGGATATATTCGCTTCTGCCCCCACCCAGAATTAGGACCACTATTGTCCCTCCCACATGAAGGCACAGTGATATTAGTTATCAGCAACCTGTACTTGGCAAGTATTTTCCATGAATCCCCTTGAAAATAAAGCACTTTTGGAGGAATACATTTTTTTTCCTGCCAAAACATCAGCAGAAAATAATAACTGTTTGCAAATAACAAAAGACTCAAAAATGACCATGGTTAAAGATCTGATGAAAATTCATTATAATGCAATTGACAATGGAATTTGGTTATTTCTGTGACATACATTTTAAAATTATGACTGGTAACATTATATAAGGACATATCAGATCTTTAGCAATTTTAGGTAAATATATCCTAAAGAAAGTTAAGCATTATTTTTAACAATGCTTTTCATGAAATTTAACATACATAAAAGCTACATAGTTTTAAAAAACTTAATTCTTTTCATAAAGAAGATTAAGTTTTTAAATGATCAAACACCTAATACAGACAAAACACATTACTCTTTTGTTTTCTAGGTAGGTTACATTTAAAGTAAAGGCAAACCTTTGTTTCTATATACTCCTTTTATTAAGAGCAAACCGATAATCTAAGAAAAGTTCGTCTTTTTAACAGAGAGAAAACCCAATTCCAATTTTTCTCCACTGTAATTTTTATATTAAAACTCTGTTTTTATTTACTTATTTTTTAAAAATATTTTATTTATTGATTTGAAAGAGAGCACAATGAGAGAGAAAGAGAACTCAAGCAGGCAGAGGGAGAACAGACTCTGCCCTACCCTGGGCAGGGAGTCCAATGTAGGACTTGATGCTAGGACCCTGGGATCATGACTTGAGCCAAAGGCAGATGCTTAACTGACTGAGCCACCCAGGCACCCCTAAACTCTTCTTTATATAAATCCACTTTAATCCTAGCTTGACTATATAAATTTTTTCTCAATATTCTTTGCTTTATAAACTTCCTACAACTTCTTCTATCTACTTAGGTTTTATTCCAAAACTTAACCGTGAATCAGACATCCATTCATATGGTTAAAGCTTGTCAATGATAATTATGATCTTATGGAGGCTGTGGACAGTATTTTGGGGCAAGGAGACTACCACACAGTCTATTTTTAAGTCTCCCCAGTTTCCTTTTTAAAAATTCAGTTTCTGTGGGCATTGTTTTGGTTAACTCCTGGGTGTTAATAATTGAAACACATGATAAGATTTACAACTTCCTGGGACAGATAAAGAACATAAGATTTTTCCTGAAAGTTTTGGGTTAAATCTCTATTTATAGTTTTTCTTTGTATTAGAAATCTTTTCAGAGATTCCTTCTCTTAGCATCTTAATCAGTCTTTGTCATAAATACTTAAAACTTAATCTGTGGCTGTTTGAACCCTTCTAGCTTTGCAGACCAACATGCAAAAATCTTTAACTTATCATACTTCTCTCCCATTTTGTCTGTTAGCCCTGAAGCTAGCAGATTGGTGGACATTCCCATGTCCTCCTCTAATATCAACTTTTCTTCTAACTCTGTACCTTGATCTCATTGGTCATTGGTGGCTAGCGCACTGTCCGCAAGGGAGACCAGCCCACTGCTGCAGCCCATCCATTTTCTTCTTTGTGACAGTGTGGCATGTGGTTTTTCTGCATGGAAAAACTTACAGCAGCCAGCATTTTCAGGGTGCCCCCATATTCATGTGGTGGTCCATAAGCTTCTGAGATCACTCTTCACAGACGGATTGATGTGGGGATTTCCCCCACAGATGCCCCTTCCCAATGCCCATTTTTTAGGTCTCCTGGATGGCTCTCCAACTGTTGGCTCAAGTCCAACAGTTGGGAGTTCCTCAGTGAAATCTGAAACTGGCCCTTAATCCGGAGGGCAGGGAGAGATCCAGGAAAGAGACAGGCTGCTGCTCCAGATTGGTAAGTAGCAGTTTTAATAAGCAAAGGGAACTTACATATGAAGCTTGTTTGGGTGGCAGCAAGATGAGGGAATGCCCATACCCACCTGCTGAGTTTTAAAAGTTTACATACACAGAGAGAGCTTAACTGGGTTCAGTCAAGTTTCCTGTGCAAGTGTTCTCAATACCACATCACTGTCTCTATGCTATGTTCTTGGAGCAGCCTCTGGGAGCAGGAAGGGCAAATGAACCCCACATTCCAAGGACAGGAGTGTGGTGAGAAGCCTCTGATCATCCATCCAGGTTCAGTTTATGGGTCAACTGATGGTCAGGTCTTCTCGGTGACTTTCCTGAACAATGATCTTTCTGACTTTTTAAATCCACGGGAGAAACTGATCTGTCAACAAGGACTCTGAAGTCCAGCTAGCCTCATTCTAGGCCATGGAATGAGGCAACAGGCAATAACTCTCAAGGCCCCATGCCCTCTCGACTTCTCAAGGACATAGCACTAGCACTTTCCTTTTGCTTCTCCTGTCCTCTATTTGTTCTTTCTACTAACTATTTTGCATCAACTGAACAAACATGCTATTCTCCTTTTGTACGAGCATTATACCACTTCAAAATATCCTCTTCCTATATGCCCATGTGCTAAACATTATTTTTCTCTACAACACCTTTCATCTCCCTTGATGCCACTGTCCCATTTCACTTTGGTCTAACAGCAGCATTTGACCCAACTGATCATTGCCTGATTCTGGGTTTTAAAACACCACATTCTACTGGTTTTTCCTCTTACTTCACAGACATCTCCTTTTCAGTTTTTCTTGTTGATTATTTCTAATCTCTCTGAATTTTAAAATATGGACTTCTCATGGCTCTGTCCTAACTTTTTCTCTTTTCTACTTCATTCACATTTCTGGTGATCTCACCCAGTCTCATGCCCTAAATTCTGCTAACATGTCAACAACTCCCAAATTTATTTCCATAGCACGGATCTCTTCTCTGAATTCTAGACTAATAAATTTGACTGAATACATTCCCACTCAGAGATAAGAATCTCAAACATAATATTTCTAAAATTAAATTCTTGTTACTCTCCAGGAAAGCAGCTTATCCTACAGTCTTCTCTAGCTCTTTTGGAAACTTTATATTTCCAGCTAGTAAACCAGACATGTTAAACCGGTCCTTGACTCTTACTTTCTTATATGCTGCATTCAATCATTGATCAAATCCTGTTGTCCTTACTCAGAATGTTCTCAGTGCTGACAACTACTCACCTCTTTTATTGCTACTGCCTTGGTTCAAGCCACTCTCATTCATCCCTTGAACTGTGCTTAAGCCTCTATCATGTATTATCAATACAGAAGCCTGTAAAAATTTAAGTCAGATCATGAACCTCCGTTCCTAAAACTCTCCAGTGGTTTTCCTTCTAACTTGGAGAAAAGGCCCAAGTCCACTCTTGTTACTCTGGCACAATGACTCCCTCGTCTTGTGCTAGACAAGCTTGCGTCATGACTATTCCTTGAGGAATTAAGTGTCATTCCCACCTCCGTTCACACTTGTTCTCTCTGCCTGGCATACTTTCGTCCTAGAAAGCCTCGTGTTCTACTTCCTTATTCTTTTTCCCAGGAAATACCAATATTTTAGTGGGGGCTTTCTTGACCACTCTATTTAAAATTATACCCCTTTAGAATTTCCTCTTCCTATGTGCTACTTTATTTTTCTCTCTAAGACCCATCACCTTCTAACATATCTGTAATTGACTCATTGATTTTCTTTACTATCTTACTGCACTGTATTCTGTTTTTCTCCTTTACAGCCCTCTTTTTAGATTCATTTTTTTATTTATTCTATTTTTCTACATCCATTTGTTGCTCTTCATGTAGTCTTTTATTGTTCCTTTAGTGGTTCTAGAGATTACAACTTACATATATTACAGTCTAACACAATTTTTCCTTTTTATTACTTCCCAGGCAATGATCTGATCTTAGAACACTCAATCTCTGCTTACCACCATTTTATTTTTTGTGCTATTGATGTTAGTCACTTTAATTCCACATGTATTTTATACCTAACAAGATGTTACTCTTATTGCTACATTCAGTCAATACTCATTTTTTATTCACTCACATGTTTAATCTTTGCTTTGCTTTTTACTCTTTCCTGCCTATCTGTGATTCTCCCTGAGATCACTTTTCTTCTATCCGAAGAACTCTTGTGGTATTTCTTCTAGTGCAGATCTGCTGGCAGCAGATTTTTCTCAGTTTTTGAATAGAAATGTCTATTTCAAATTTATTTCAAAAGGTATTTTTGTGGAAATAGAATTCTTGGTTGACATTTCCTTTCTTTTAGCAGTTTAAAAATGGTATTCATCAGGGTGCTCCAAGTGGCTCAGTGTGTTGAATGTTCTACTCTTGATTTTGGCTCAGGTCATGGTCTCAGGGTCATGAGATCAAGCTCCTCTTCAGGCTCTGGCACAGCAGGGATCTGCTTGAGTTTCTCTTTCTCCCTC
Source organism: Mustela nigripes (assembly GCF_022355385.1). NCBI lineage: Eukaryota > Metazoa > Chordata > Mammalia > Carnivora > Mustelidae > Mustela > Mustela nigripes. The sequence continues at coordinate 232,807,272 of NC_081557.1, read as the reverse complement.
TGCCCCTTCCTGTGCTCAAGCTTTTACTCTCAAATAAATAAATAATTTTTAAAAATTAGGGACACCTGGGTGGCTCAGTGGGTTAAGCTTCTGCCTTCAGCTTGGGTCATGATCTCAGGACCCTGGGATCGACCCCCACATCGGGCTCTCTGTTCAGCGGGGAGCCTGCTTCTCCCTCTCTCTGCCTGCTGCTCTGCCTACTTGTGATCTCTCTCCCTCTGTCAAATAAATAAATAAATAATCTTTTAAAAAATTGAACAAAAAATAAAAATGGTATTCATCATCTTCTCATTTCTATAATTTCTACTGATGAGTTATCAGTGCTCTCATTTCTCCTTTGAAAGAAATGTGTCTCTTCCTCTCCTCTCTCAACTTGGTGGCTTTTCTTTTTTTAAAGGTTTTATTTGCTTATTTGACAGAGAGAGATCAAAGTTGGCAAAGAGTCAGGTAGAAAGAGAGAGGGAAGCGGGATCCCTGCTGAGCAAAGAGCCTGATGCTGGGCTCCATCCCAGGACCCTGAGATCATGACCTGAGCCGAAGGCAGAGGCTTAACCCACTGAGCCCCCCAGGCGCCCCAACTTGGTGGCTTATTTTTGCATTTTCCTTGTTTATTTTAAAATTCAATTTATTTAAACTAAAACTAAACAAAGCCAGTACACCCATTTCTCTACCCCTCCCCTTCTGGCCTTTGGCAATCATCAATCTGTTTATTTATCTGTTTACTTACTTATTTTTATCTGTTTATTTATTTTATATTCTACATATTAGAGAGACCATGTGGTGTTTATCTTCTTCTGTCTGACTTATTTCACTTAGCATAATGCTCTGAGGTTCATCTATGTTGACACAAATGACAAGCTATCATCTTTCTGATGACTGAATAATGTCATTTTATATATATGAATCTCTGGGAAGTGAATTGTTTGGGAAGTGAACAATTTCACATATATATATATATATAAATTGTTCACACATATGATATACATATTCATGTATATTTTATATATAATATATTTAATGTATTATATATTCATATATATAAAATATATTATCACATCTTCTTTAACCGTTCATCCATTGGTGGATAATTAGATTATGTCCATATCTTTGCTATTCTATATAAGCTTCAATAAACATGAGGGTGCATACATCTTTTCAAGTTAATGTTTTTCTTTTCTCTGCGTAAATACCCAGAATTGGAAATGCTGAATTATATGGTAATTTTACTTTTTTTTTATTAATTTTTTATTTTTTATAAACATATATTTTTATCCCCAGGGGTACAGGTCTGTGAATCACCAGGTTTACACACTTCACAGCACTCACCCAAGCACATACCCTCCCCAATGTCCATAATCCCACCCCCTTCTCCCAAACCCCCTCCCCCTTAAGTTTTTGAGAAGCCTCCATAATTTTTTCCATACTGGCTGTACCAATTTACAGTCATCCAAACAGAACACCAACAACAATTTCCTTTGTTCCATATCCCCACTAAAACTTATTATTTCTGCTCTTTTTGTTAACAGCCATTCTGACAGGTGTGAGGTGATATCTCATTGTGGTTTTGATTTGCATTTTCCTGATGATTAATGATGTAAAGCATCGTTTCATAATCTTTTTAGCTTTCTGTACGTCTTCTTTGGAAAAATTTCTATTGAGGTCTTCTGTCCATTTTTTTTAATTGGATTTTTTTGTTTTCAGGTTGTATGAGTTCTTTATATATTTTGGGTTTGGCACCTTAATGAATATATGACTTGTAAATATTTTCTTTCAATCAGTAGGCTGCCTTTTCATTTTGTTCATGGTTTCCATTTTTTTTTAATTATTTTATTTATTTATTTGTCAGAGAGAGAGGGAGAGAGAGCGGGCACAGGCGGACAGAATGGCAGACAGAGGCAGAGGGAGAAGCAGGCTCCCTGCCAAGCAAGGAGCCCGATGTGGGACTCGATCCCAGGACGCTGGGATCATGACCTGAGCCGAAGGCAGTGGCTTAACCCACTGAGCCACCCAGGCGTCCCCATGGTTTCCTTTTTTGTGTAGAAGTCTTAGTTTGATGTAGTTCCACTTGATTATTTTTGCTTTTGTTGCTTTTGCTTTTGGTGTCAAATCCAAAAAGTCATTGCTGAGACCTATGTCAAAGAGCTTACTGCCTGTGTCTTCTAGGAATTTTATGGTTTCAGGGCTTACATTTAAGTCTTTAATCCATTTTGAGCTAATTTTTGAATGTTATAAGATAGCAGTTCATTCTTTTACATTTGACTGTCCAATTTTCCCAGTATCATTTATTGAAGATACTGTCCTTTCCCCATTATATATTTTTCCCTCCTCTGAGGTGAATTAATTGACCATGTATGTGTGTGTTTATTTCCAGCCTTTGTATTCTATTCTATTGATCTATGTGTCTGTTTTTATTCCAATAACTGTTTTATTTTTAAAGTGTTCAAGAGTTTTTATTTTATTTCTTTTTTTAAATTTTTTTTATTTTTTATAAACATATATTTTTATCCCCAGGGTACAGGTCCGTGAATCGCCAGGTCCACACACCCCACAGCACGCACCAAAGCACACTCCCCCCAATGTCCATAACCCCACCCCCCTTCTCCCAAAACCCCTTCCGCCAACAACCCTCAGTTTGTTTTGTGAGATTAAGAGTCACTTATGGTGGGCGCCTGGGTGGCTCAGTGGGTTAAGCCACTGCCTTCGGCTCAGGTCATGATCTCAGGGTCCTGGGATCGAGTCCCGCATCGGGCTCTCTGCTCAGCAGGGAGCCTGCTTCCTTCTCTCTCTCTCTCTGCCTGCCTCTCAGTGTACTTGTGATTTCTCTCTGTCAAATAAACAAATAAAATCTTAAAAAAAAAAAAATAAATTTAAAAAAAAAAAAAAAAAAGAGTCACTTATGGTTTGTCTCCCTCCCAATCCCATCTTGTTTCATTTATTCTTCTCCTACCCACTTAAGCCCCCATGTTGCATCACCACTTCCTCATATCAGGGAGATCATATGATAGTTGTCTTTCTCCACTTGACTTATTTCACTAAGCATGATACGCTCCAGTTCCATCCATGTTGTCGCAAATGGCAAGATTTCATTTCTTTTGATGGCTGCATAGTATTCCATTGTGTATATACCACATCTTCTTGATACATTCATCTGTTGATGGACATCTAGGTTCTTTCCATAGTTTGGCTATTGTGGACATTGCTGCTATAAACATTGGGGTGCACGTGCCCCTTCAGATCACTACGTTTGTTTCTTTAGGATAAATACCCAGTAGTGCAATTGCTGGGTCATAGAGCAGTTCTACTTTCAACATTTTGAGGAACCTCCAAGCTGTTTTCCAGAGTGGTTGCACCAGCTTGCATTCCCACCAACAGTGTAGGAGGGTTCCCCTTTCTCCGCATCCTCGTCAGCATCTATCATTTCCTGACTTGTTGATTTTAGCCATTCTGACTGGTGTGAGGTGATATCTCATTGTGGTTTTGATTTGTATTTCCCTGATGCCGAGTGATATGGAGCACTTTCTCATGTGTCTGTTGGCCATCTGGATGTCTTCTTTGTAGAAATGTCTGTTCATGTCCTCTGCCCATTTCTTGATTGGATTATTTGTTCTTTGGGTGTTGAGTTTGCTAAGTTCTTTATAGATTTTGGACACTAGTCCTTTATCTGATATGTCGTTTGCAAATATCTTCTCCCATTCTGTCAGTTGTCTTTTGGTTTTGTTAACTGTTTCCTTTGCTGTGCAAAAGCTTTTGATCTTGCTGAAATCCCAATAGTTCATTTTTGCCCTTGCTTCCCTTGCCTTTGGCGTTGTTCCTAGGAAGATGTTGCTGCGGCTGAGGTCGAAGAGGTTGCTGCCTGTGTTCTCCTCAAGGATTTTGATGGATTCCTTTCTCACATTCAGGTCCTTCATCCATTTTGAGTCTATTTTTGTGTGTGGTGTAAGGAAATGGTCCAATTTCATTTTTCTGCATGTGGCTGTCCAGTTTTCCCAGCACCATTTATTGAAGATGCTGTCTTTTTTCCATTGGACATTCTTTCCTGCTTTGTCGAAGATTAGTTGACCATAGAGTTGAGGGTCTATTTCTGGGCTCTCTATTCTGTTCCATTGATCTATGTGTCTGTTTTTGTGCCAGTACCATGCTGTCTTGATGATGACAGCTTTGTAATAGAGCTTGAAGTCCGGAATTGTGATGCCACCAACTTTGGCTTTCTTTTTCAATATCCCTTTGGCTATTCGAGGTCTTTTCTGGTTCCATATAAATTTTAGAATTATTTGTACCATTTCTTTGAAAAAGATGGATGGTACTTGGATAGGAATTGCATTAAATGTGTAGATTGCTTTAGGTAGCATAGACATTTTCACAATATTTATTCTTCTAATCCAGGAGCATGGAACATTTTTCCATTTCTTTGTGTCTTCCTCAATTTCTCTCATGAGTACTTTATAGTTTTCTGAGTATAAATTCTGTGCCTCTTTGGTTAGGTTTATTCCTAGGTATCTTATGGTTTTGGGTGCAATTGTAAATGGGATTGACTCCTTAATTTCTCTTTCTTCTGTCTTGCTGTTGGTGTAGAGAAATGCAACTGATTTCTGTGCATTGATTTTATATCCTGACACTTTATTGAATTCCTGTACAAGTTTTAGCAGTTTTGGAGTGGAGTCTTTTGGGTTTTCCACATATGGTATCATATCATCTGCGAAGAGTGATAATTTGACTTCTTCTTTGCTGATTTGGATGCCTTTAATTTCCTTTTGTTGTCTGATTGCTGAGGCTAGGACCTCTAGTAATATGTTGAATAGCAGTGGTGATAATGGACATCCCTGCCATGTTCCTGACCTTAGCGGAAAAGCTTTCAGTTTTTCTCCATTGAGAATGATATTTGCGGTGGGTTTTTCATAGATGGCTTTGATGATATTGAGGTATGTGCCCTCTATCCCTACACTTTGAAGAGTTTTGATCAGGAAGGGATGCTGTACTTTATCAAATGCTTTTTCAGCATCTACTGAGAGTATCATATGGTTCTCGTTCTTTCTTTTATTGATGTGTTGTATCACATTGACTAATTTGCGGATGTTGAACCAACCTTGCAGCCCTGGGTAAATCCCACTTGGTCGTGGTGAATAATCCTTTTAATGTACTGTTGAATCCTATTGGCTAGTATTTTGGGGAGAAATTTTGCATCTGTGTTCATCAAGGTTATTGGTCTATAGCTCTCTTTTTTGATGTGATCCTTATCTGGTTTTTGGATGCTGGCCTCATAAAATGAGCTTGGAAGTTTTCCTTCCATTTCTATTTTTTGGAACAGTTCCAGGAGAATAGGAATTAGTTCTTCTTTAAATGTTTGGTAGAATTCCCCCGGGAAGCCGTCTGGCCCTGGGCTTTTGTTTGTTTGGAGATTTTTAATGACTGTTTCAATCTTCTTACTGGTTATGGGTCTGTTCAGGTTTTCTATTTCTTCCTGGTTCAGCTGTGGTAGTTTATACGTTTCTAGGAATGCATCCATTTCTTCCAGATTGTCAAATTTGTTGGCGTACAGTTGCTCATAGTATGTTCTTATAATAGTTAGTATTTCTTTGGTGTTAGTTGTGATCTCTCCTCTTTCATTCATGATTTTATTTATTTGGGTCCTTTCTCTTTTCTTTTTGATAAGTCTGGCCAGGGGTTTATCAATTTTATTAATTCTTTCAAAGAACCTGCTCCTAGTTTCGTTGATGTGTTCTATTGTTTTTTTTGTTTCTATTTCATTAATTTCTGCTCTGATCTTTAGGATTTCTCTTCTCCTGCTGGACTTAGGATTTCTTTCTTGTTCTTTCTCCAGCTCCTTTAGGTGTAGGCTTAGGTTGTGTACCTGAGACCTTTCTTGTTTCTTGAGAAAGGCTTCTACCACTATATATTTTCCTCTCAGGACTGCCTTTGTTGTGTCCACAGATTTTGAACTGTTGTATTTTCGTTATCATTTGTTTCCATGATTTTTTTCAATTCTTCTTTAATTTCCCGGTTGACCCATTCATTCTTTAGAAGGATGCTGTTTAGTCTACATGTATTTGGGTTCTTTCCAAACTTCTTCTTGTGGTTGAGCTCTAGCTTCGGAGCATTGTGGTCTGAAAATATGCAGGGACCAATACTGTTTTAATTACTATAGCTTTATAATATAGTTTTAAGACAGGAAATATGTAGTTTTAGTTTTTCTTCTCAAGATTGCTTTGTCTATGTGGGGTCTTTTATACTTTTATACACATTTTGGATAATTCTATTTCTGTGAAAGATGTCATTGAAATACTTGTAGGGATTACACTGAATCTGTATATTGCTTTGGTTATATGGACATTCTATCAATATTAATTCTTCCAGTTTGTGAGCATGGAATATCTTTCCATTTATTTCTGCCTTCTTCAATTTATTTTTCATTAATGGCTTGTAGTTTTTAATATAAGGTCTTTAACCTTATTGGGTTTTTTCCCAGAATTTTTTAATGGAATTGTAAATGGGATTTTATTCTTAATTTGCTTTTCTGATAGTTCATTATTAGTGTATAGGAATGTCACAGATTTCACATACTTATTTTGTATCCTGCAACTTTATTGAATTTATTAGTTCTAATAGTTTTTGATGGAATCTTTAGAATTTTCTACATACAATATTATGTCACCTGCAAATAGTGACAGTTTTACTTCTTCATTTCCTATTTGGATGTCTTGTATTTTTTCTTTTTCTTGTGTAAATGCTCTGGTTAGGATTTCCAATACTATGTTAAATAAAAATGGCTAAAGTGAACATCCATGTCCTTGTTTCTGATCTTAGAGGAAAAGCTTTTAGCTTCTCACCAGAAAATATGATGGCTATGGTTTTGTCATATATGACTTTCATTCTGTAGAAGAAAATTCCCTACATAGGGAACAAGGTGGTGGGAGTTTTTATCATACATGATGTTGAATTTTGTCAAATGCCTTTTTCCATATCTGTTGAGATAATCATATGATTTTTATCCTTTATTCTGACAATGTGGTGTATCACACTGATTTTCCAGTATTGGACCACTTTTGCATCCCTGGAATAAATATCACTTGATCATGGTGTATGATCCTGTTAATGTATTGTTGAATTTCTTTTATTATATTTTGTTGAAAATGTTTGCATCTATTGTCATTAGGGATATTAGTCTGTAATTTTCTTTTCTTGGGGCATCCACATCTGGTTTTAATATCAAGGTAATGCTGACCTCATAAAATGAGTTTGGAAAAGTTTTACTTTCTTCTATTTTGACTGGGGGGAGAGTGGTTTGAGATGGATATATAATAACTATTCTTTGAATATTTAATAGAATTCACTAGTAAAACCATCTTCTCCCAGACTTTTGTTTGTAGGGAGGTTTTTGATTAAGGATTCAATCTCCATACTAGTAATCAATATGTTCAGATTTTCTATGTTCTCTTGATTCAGTCTTGCTTGGTAGGTGGTATGTTTCTAGGAATTTATCTATGTCTTCTAAGTTGCCCAATATGTTGGCATATAATTGTTCTTGGTCTCATATCCTTTGTATTTTTGTGGTATCAATTATAACATGTTCCCTTTCATTTCTAATTTTATTTGAGTCCTCTGTTTTTCTTAGTAGTCTAGTTAAAGTTTGTCGATTTTATTTTATCACAGAATCAGCTCTTAGTATTATTGAATTTTTTCTATTGTCTTTTTAGATTCTATTTCATTTATTTCTGTTCTAATCTTTTTATTTCCTTCCTTCTATTAACTTTGATCTTCTTTTGTTTTCCCATTATTTGAGATATAAAGTTAGATTGCTTATTTGAGATATTTCTTATTTCTTAAGATGGGCATTTATCTATGAAATTCCCTCTTAGAACTTCTTTTTTGCATCCCATAATTTTTAGTAAAATGTAATTTACTAAATTTTCATTTTCATCTGTCTCAAGAATTTTTTCATTTCTATTTTTATTTATTTGACCAATTGTTCAGTAGCCTATTGTTTAGTGTTTGCATAATTGTGAATTTTTCAGTTTTCTTCATGTAATTAACATCCAGTTTCACACCTTTGTGGTGAAAAGATGTTTGATATGATTTTAGTCCTCTTAAACCTATTAGGATTTGTTTGGAGGTCTAACTTACAATTTTTCATGGAAAATGTTCCATGTGTTTGTGTTGATTCGGATGGAATGTTCATTCCATAAATATCTGTTAAGTTCTATCTGTCATTTAGGGGCAATGTTTCCTTAATTATTATCTTTCTGAATTACTTAACCATTGATATAAATGGTGTGTTGAAGTCCCCTTCTATTATTGTATTGCTATGTATTTGTCCCTTAACTCTGTTAATATTTGCTTTATGTATTTAGGTGCTCCTATGATGGGTGTATAAATATCTACAAATATCATGTCTTCTTTTTGGATTGATCCTTGCATTATTACTGTATGCCTTTGTTTACTCCTTACAGTCTTTGCTTTAAAGTTTATTTTTGTCTGATATAAGCTTTCTTTTGTATTTTTTAAATTTGCATACAATATCTTTTTTTTCATCCCTTCACACTCAATCTGCATGTATTCTTAACATCTAAAGTGTGTCTCTTATAGACAGAACATAGGTGGGTTTTATTTTTTTAATCCACTAGTCACTCAGTGTCTTTTCAATGAAGAATTTACATTTAAAGTAATTATTGATAGGTATGTAGTTATTGCCATTTTGTTAAATTTTTTCTGGCTGTTTTAATAGCTCCTTTTTATTTTTACTTCTTTTCTTGCTCTCTTCTTTTGTGTTTTGATGATTTCCTTTAGTAACTTGCTTATATTCTTTCCTGTTTATATTTTGTTATCAATTATGGGTTTTGTTTTATGGTTAGATGTGAGCTTCTTACAGCAATTTAATATAAGATCTTTGAGATCTGGAATTTTGTCTGTTTAGTTTATTGCTATATAACCAGTGTCTGGCATATAGAAAGTGTCAAAAAATATATTATTATAGTGAATGCATAAATCAATTAATAGATGAAATAAGTGTAAAACCTCATAAAGAAAAAAAGGTTAACGCTAAATAAAATAGAAATGACAGAAGATTGTATGGAATTAAGATAATAAATTTAGAAGAAAGAAATATTTAAAGATCTAGCAGATTTGGTGAGCATCTTGGGGGAGATGCCAATGATACAAAGAAAAATTGACATTTGATTAATGAATTACGAGAATCATGAGATCCTAAGTCTTCTACTGTGCCTTCCAGAAAAGACACCTGCTTCCTCCTTTCTCAGATCATTCTACCCATATTGTAATCCTGGACACAAGTTGACTATTTTGGTTGAGTAATCATTCCTCCATCTTTGCCAAAGGGGAAAAATGTTTATTCTCTTTATCCAGGCTCAAATATTATCTCTTCTTTTCATTTGCTAGATGATAAATTCTATAAAAGTAGGTATTGAGGGGCACCTGGGTGGCTCATTCAGTTAAGCATCTGCCTTCAGCTCAGGTCATTATCACAGGGTCCTTGCTCAGTGGGAAGCCTGTTCTCCCTCTCTGTCTGCCCCTCTCCCCACTCATGCTCTCTCATTCTCTCTATTCCTCTAAAAAAATAAAATCTTTTTTTAAAGGTATTGAATCTGTTTTGCAGACCACTGTTTCTCCAGTACCCAGCAGGTAATAAACATAATATAAACATTTGTTGAAAAAATGAACAAATCTGGGGCACCTGGGTGGCTCAGTGGATTAAGTTTCTGCCTTCGGCTCAGGTCATGATCTCAGTGTCCTGGGATGGAGCCCCGCATTGGGCTCTCTGCTCAGCAGGGAGCCTGCTTCCCCCTCTGTCTCTGCCTGCCTCTCTGCCTATTTGTGATCTCTCTCTGTCAAATAAAATAAATAAAATCTTAAAAAAAAAAAAAAGTGAACAAATCTTCCCGACTTCCACATTACGAATACTTTTCCATCTTTAATTTTGTAGTGTATTTTTTTTTATATTTTATCTGGTGTTGTATTATAGTAGTCAAAGGTATTTTCTGTATCTACAATAACTAAGTATTTTGAGAGTCAGTCTAAATCTATGCCATGTTTATCCTTTTCACTTTTCCTTCCCTACAAGTGTGTTATATATAATGCATGATCATAAGTATTTAAATTACACAGTGTATTCGTTAAATATTGCTGCCTTAATAAATAACTACAAAACTTCTGGGTCACACGACAATAAACATTTACTTTGCTCATGATTTTGCAGTTTAGTAAGGGCTCAGCTACTCCAGTCTGGGCTTGATTGAGAGGATTTCACTTGCAGTTTTAGTTTGGAAATGTTTCACATGGCCCTCATTCACCTTGGATGAATGGGTTAGTTAAGTATGTTTTCTTTCTTTCTTTTTTTTTTTTTTTAAGGTTTTATTTATTTATTTATTTATTTTGACAGAGAGACACAGCAAGAGAGGAACACAAACAGGGGCAGAGGGAGAGGGAGAAGCAGGCTTCCCGCTGAGCTGGGAGCCTGATGTGGGGCTCAAGCCCAGGACTCTGGGATCATGACCTGAGCCAAAGGCAGACGCTTAATGACTGAGTCACCCAGGCACCCCAAGTCATGTTTTCATGGTAATGGCAAAGAGCAAAAGAGCAAGCTAAAACATGCAATGCCTCTTATAGTCCAGGTTTCATTGGAACCATTAATTAACTGCCATTTTTACCCATTTTCCATTTGTCAACACCTATTCCAGGTCCAAACCAGAAATCAAGGTGATAAGGAGATATATTCTGTCAATGGTGGGAAGAACTGCAGAGTCACATGACAAAAGGTGAGGAAAAAGGGCAGGCTGAAGGACATGGGCTATAATCCAAACAAGCACGTTCAGTGGTTTAAAATACATAATAATAACACTAGCACATGGAGCTTTACAGGGTTTTACAGAACCTTAATTTATTCCTCAAAAATTTTGACTGCCCACCATGTGCCAGGCACTGATCTAGTTCCTGAAGACACAAATATGAATAAGAGACATAACAGCATTGTGAAATGAACGAGGAAGTAGTGACTCATTTTACAGAGGAGTTTCATGATTAGCTTAGTTCATATTCAAGGTGAACAGGAGAGCCTGGAATTGAATAGAGGTTGATTTTCTTTACATACTATTTCTATACCACTTCCTAATTTACTGCACATTTTGACAGGATAAAAATGCCAGAATCCATAATTTAAATGCAGAGACCAGAGCAGAGATGGTGTAACTCCGTTCTACATTAATGTCATTGGATAAATGAGGGTAACTTGCTTAGTTTACTGACTCTGCCAGGCCTTATGTGTGTAACATGCTGCTCTCAGTTAAAACAGTCTCCTGAAACTCATCTTCTCACTTTAAAAGAACTCGTAACTACATCATTTGAGGGCAATAAAACTTTAGACTCCAAAGGAAAAGACGTTGAAAAGAGACATTACTGGAATATGAGAATACACCTTGAAACTTTATCAGCGAAACAAAATCACAAAATCCTGCATTCCTCTGTTGTTGCCCTGTGCGTTTTCACATTGCCTTTCCCCAACAAGCTGTTCTTCATAGGAACATATTGATTTAATCGAATCTTACAGCTGTGGCTGGGAAGTGCCCTGAATAACAATAAGGCTTTTATATGGAATATGACTTAATTTAGAGAAGAACCGCTGATGCAGGACGGCAGATTCATTAAACTGCCTGGCTGATCAATGTACTACCATTTGGAAAAGCTAGACTAGGAACTAAATAGCTTTTCATATTGGTTGTCAGACATTCTTTTAAATATCTTGTTATAGGTTATGACAGATGGATGAGAAACAGCTTTCAGTAATCAGAAGATCAAGCCAGCAATTTAAATCCACCAGAAGGGGAAAATCACCTATGTACAACAGGTGCTGTTCTTAGCTTCAAATTTCTCAAGGAGAGCTCTGCATCACATCAGAAATAAAATATGGTTCATGCTTTCTGTGGTAACAATGACCACGGAATACAAATCCTTTATTATAAAGCAACTATTTCCCCTGTTTTCCCAGTTTATAGTGACTAGAGAGTTCCATAAGTTCAAGTGGGAACATTGTTCTTCCTATAATCTGTGCCAGTGAAGGTATTATTTATAAGGAAGTCACTGAAGCAGAGTCTTTATCCAAGAATTTGCAGGCCTTCTGCTTCTTGTTCTAGAAACACTCACATCCCTGAGATATCCTGACCATAAGCACCAGACCTCAGTTGCACAGTTCATTGCTTGGTTTCAAATCCCCAGGGAGTTGTCTTACTCAGCAGTAACCTGCCCTGTTCTAACTAGCCCAATTAAGATTAAGAAATAAGGGGAGATTTCTTGCCTCAAAGAACAGTCGTGCAAACTCCAGCGGATTGGCAGGGGATCTGAAGTGTAGCCCACCAATAGGGAGTTACGGACCTGAGAATTTTTAATTTTAGCTCTTTTTCAGTGGGAGTTCTACAGCTGTGGCTATGACTTTTTAAATGCTTTAATTTGATATAGCTGTGATTATGCTCTAATCGCTTTCTTGCTTGATGAAATCCTAGCCCCCTGTGGAAAGATGTGTGTATTGGAGTCTTTTCAGAATTGTGCTCTTATTACTCTTTAGAAAATAAAGGTCACAACATGTCAAAAATAAAGAAATTTTTCTATATTTTCCCTTCCTAAATACCATTTCCAAACAAGGAAATAAAAGCACCATGAAAATATGTTGGAAATGGTATTTGTTGTTGGGAGGAAAAAAAAAAATCATGACTCCATTTCCCTAAGTCAACCCATCTGTGACACCATTGTCCCATTTGTAGGTTGCCAACACATTTTATCTCACTTTATTGTTGAGCTGATTAGAACAAGTAGACTAGTGCAGGATAACACAGAGTAGTTTCACTGAAACATGGTATGCATGAAGCTTTACAATAGCTATTAAACATTTTTAATTTAATTTTATTTTTTCAGTGTTCCAAAATTCATTGTTTATGCACCACACCCAGTGCTCCATGCAATACATGCCCTCCTTAATACCCACCACCAGGTTCACTTAACCCCCCCACTCCTTCCCCTCCAAAACTCTCAGTTTGTTTCTCAGAATCCATAGTCTCTTATGGTTCATCTCCCACTCTGATTTCCTAAAAGGGTTTTTTTAAGAAAAGGATAAATAAAGACAAAGTCATTACATATAGATTCAGTGTAAATTCACTTGGATTTTGATTCCGAGTGAATTCCAAATTCTTTTCCAATTAGAATATGACCATTATGACATTTTATGACTATTTGATTGCTTTTTCCTCCTCTTCTTGTTCCTTTCCCTCACTGTCTTTTTGCATGGCCATAGGAAAGGAAAAAGTAGGGAACTACATCAGGTGCAAAAGAACTGCTTCATTTTTAAATTAAATACAGAATCATCTCTAATGATACAGTGCAGATTAGGGAAAGAGAAACTAGGGGAAAAAAAACTCTCTTCTCCCATTGTGCAAAATTAATAAAAGAGCTAAAATTTAGATGGTAGTAAAGACTTAAGGTATTTTAGGACATACGTTTTACTCAAGACTTGTGGGAAGTCCAGCCCTGAAACTTCCTTTAAGTTGCATGTCATTGATTTAGCCATAGCAACTAGAAAACAATAACAATAGCAGATAAAATTGAGCCCTTGCATTATATTCAGTCTACATAGACTGACTAATTTAATGCTCAAATTGTATTTAAGAAATAAGCATTATTATTTCTTGCATTTTATAGGTGGAGAAAACTGACCTACAAACAGATAAGGTAATTTGAAAAAAGTGACAGTAAATAACAGTCAAAATTTTCACCCCGAAGATCTGGTGCCAATGCGCAACTACTTACCTCAGGGATACGCACGGTGGTGCCTCTCATTTTCATGGGAGTGTGACTATTTCTAGACCAGTGTGAGAAACTTGTTCTAGGTTGCCTGGGATTTTTTTTGGAGGGGGTTGGTTTAGCACTGAAAACCCCGCCCCTTGGTCTTAAGCAAACCAGGACAATTGATCACGCTGCATGTATGTGAAATGTGCTCTGTAGAAGAAAGCAAAAAGACCTCGAGCTATCAAAATAGCTGTCATAAGATCTATTCAGCAATGTTCAGACATTCTGATTGGAAAAGAACTATCTATACCATCACAAAGTGCATTTAAACTTAATTTCAATGTAATTAGAAACCTCCGTTTAGCTGCAATTAGAAACTCTAGTTTAGATGCAATTTTGGCAGAATTGGTTAATTGACTTCCCAACTAAACAGGAAGGAGCTAAAAAAGAGCAAGAGGTGAATCAGAGAGAAAAGAAACTAAAAATCTATAAGGAAAAAGTCCGAGGACATTTAAGGACACTAATGACACTTAATTGTGCATTAGTTAGGTACATTGTATTTGTCAGTGACAGAAGACCAACTTGAAGCGTCTGCAGTAATAAGAGAAATTTATCTGAAGTACTTGCAATTGGGGTTAGATGCCATTAGAGCTTGCTTCCTCTCATTATTTCTCTTTGTGGTAGCCTTATCTCTCAGCCTGCTTCTCTTTTTGTGTTTCAGCACGTGAAACCAATATTTCTAAATATGGTGTCTTTAGCCATGCGGGAAAGAAATGTTTACTTACATCAAAATTTAAAAACACTGGGAATTTTACCCATTTTCTTAGTTTGGATCATGCAAACATAAATCTGAACCAATAGTCTGTGGCCAGAGTTGGAGTCACATAGGAACATGATTCTTTTTTTTTTTTTTTAAAGATTTTATTTATTTATTTGACAGAGAGAGATCACAAGTAGGCAGAGAGGCAGGCAGAGAGAGAGAGAGGAGGAAGCAGGCTCCCTGCCGAGCAGAGAGCCCGATGTGGGACTCGATCCCAGGACCCTGAGATCATGACCTGAGCCGAAGGCAGCGGCTTAACCCACTGAGCCACCCAGGCGCCCAAGAACATGATTCTTATAGGAATCATGTTGTTGGGGGTGAGAAAGGCATTTTTCAGAAAGAGGGGGACCCTGTGTTCATACAATCCTCTGGCTGGATAGAATACTTCCACATCTATTTTCAACCAATTCTCAACACACATTCT
Source organism: Mustela nigripes (assembly GCF_022355385.1). NCBI lineage: Eukaryota > Metazoa > Chordata > Mammalia > Carnivora > Mustelidae > Mustela > Mustela nigripes. Next base: position 232,792,249 of record NC_081557.1, on the reverse strand, counting down.
TTCTTGCTTTTCTTTCTGTACATGGATTATCAAACGTCACCATTGATGTATTTCAAATATTCCACATATAACCACAAAATCTCTTCAAAATCTCTTCGTCCTCTACAATCAGGAAAGAAATTAAACACATAATTTTTACAGAATTGTTATTTATAAAAATATTCTAAGCATAACAAACAGGAAGGTGGGAGTGGGAAAGCAGGGGTTACTCTTCTCCCAGTTCAGACTTGCCATATGATATCAATATCATGATCCAATACTCTGGATCATGCCCAGATTACACCTAAAAGAGTACTTCTATCGCTGCTAATAAATTTAAGAATCCAAGATGCCTAATGTGCAATGTTAGAGAAAAACTTAAACCAAACTCCCATTTCAAAAGAGAGAAGGAAGGTTAACAACAGGCTCAATATGTCTTGATCCATTAGAATACATATTCCGTAAGGACAGGGTTTTTTGTTTGCTTAATTGTTGCATTCCCAGAATACAACACATAATAGGCAATAGTATGTAACTGTTAAATAGGTGAGCATCCTTTTCTTATTTCTTTCTCTGTAGGAATTGTGTGTCCTTGGTCAACTGATATGACTGCCTGAGACCCTATTCACTGTTCTGGCTCTTGTCTTGAGAGAAAAAGAAATATATTGAAATCATTATGGTATTGAGCAGTGAAATGCCCTTTAGGCTGACTGTAAAATGGATAATCACTATTCAAAAGTTGAATATCCACAGTCTTCCGCTATATGTGTCTTCATTTTCTAATTGAAGTCTTCAGTTCCTGAAAGTATAGCTATGACCTACAGAAGTAGCAACCAACTCTCAGAGTTACAAAGTTCATGCAAGGTTTCCTTCTATACTCATCTTAGCTTGCGATAGATGGTAGATAGAAAATACTACCTCTGAAATTCAGGCATTTGGCATTTGGCAGGATTCAGAGAATCTGGTAAGGAGTACAGATTTCCAACAATGCTGTAAATGTCATAATATGGTTCTTGTTAGGTGTGTCGATGGGTTTATTGAATGTCTTGGAGATATCACATTTTCTTTTTTAAAATCTCCAAAAGCAGAGATAAAGATGAAACTATAAATGTCATTTGTGGCTATGTAAGTCTGAGGTAATATGCTCCTGTGCTACTTTGCTTTAAGAAATCATGACTTTACCCATCCCCTCAGTTAGTGTGGCTTTGATAAGTCCCAACTCCTCCTTCTGGCCTCCGTGCAAGGTCTGTAGCTCAAGCCCAATCCAGCAAAGTAGTTCACAACCTGGCCCAGTTATTGATTCAAAAATGGGACTGTGACCCAGGTGCGCCAGTAAAAGTGATCCCTGGGGCTATTTAACTGGACTTAAGAGAAAAACAGGGCTCTTTTCTCTGGAAATAGTAGTAAACCTAGTGCTTGCAGGGATCATACTTGACAACAAAGGAAAAAAAAAAAACCATTCCTATTACTGAAGATCACTCAGGGATGAAGACGGAAATCTGATGACATACTATGTACCCTGAATATGACATTGCTTAAGTCAAATCTATCCTGGATTTTCAGAAGTATATGCCTTCAAATTTCCTTTTGACAGAAACTAGACATTCTTGGGTGGAATTTATGTTTTCAACCAAAATGTTCCAAAAGAGTTTCTCATTATAGCAATTTGAGATAAGAATATGTAGTGAAATATTCATAAAGCTTTTTGAATACTTCATGAAAAGGATTATATTGTTCATATGAGAACTCTGAAATATAAACATCTGTAAGGTACAAATATTATACAAGCATAAATGCTAAATAATGAGTCATAAAGATAGAATGATGTACTCAAAAACTTCTAGTTCTCAACTGAAACAGATTCCATCTAGAATAATAACTTTAAAGTCTCTCTAGAATTCCAGCAATACTATTAGATCAAAGTACAAAATACTGATTTTTCTCAAATCATATAGAGTATTTACACTTATTATTTATATGAATGTTCTCTTTTTAAAGAATATTTTATTTACTTTTTGGCATAGAGAGAAAGATCACAAGTAGGCAGAGAGGCAGGCAGAGAGGAGGGGGAAGCAGGCTCCCTGCTGGGAAGTGAGCCCAATGCAGGACTCCATGTGGGGCTTGATCCCAGGACCCTGGGATCATGACCTGAGCCGAAGGCAGAGGCTTTAGCCCACTGAGCCACCCAGGCACCCCTATATGAATCTTCTTAAAATTAACTTTGACTTATAATTTTTAGAAATAATAGGTACAATTTCTTGGTGACTTTCAAGCAACGATCATATATGATACACTTTCCTTAATAATAAGTGAAATTTCTTTTTTTTAAAGATTTTATTTATTTATTTGACAGAGAGAGATCACAAGTAGGCAGAGAGGTAGGCAGAGAGAGGGAGAGGGAAGCAGGCTCCCTGCTGAGCAGAGAATCTTATGCGGGACTGGATCCCAGGACACTGACATCATGACCTGAGCCGAAGGCAGAGGCTTAACCCACTGAGCCACCCAGGTGCCCAATAAATGAAATTTCTTATGTCAAAGTGTGAAAACAGAATATTGAGTCTGGCAATACTTTTAATATAGCAATAGAGAAAGTAGCTCTTTTTCATCAAAAGATAAAGAAAGATGATTGACTCTCAAGCTTATGTTAACTATGCAGACATTTAACTAATGAAGCAAAGTTTATGTATTGTTTGTGAACATTAACAATTTGCTTGTGAATCTTTGTGTGTAGGATCATACTTATTTACTAAAGCCAAGAAATCAGTTGAGTAGCTTACCCAGAAAGGTCTATTAGAATGTAGCCTAAGTATATAGTTCACAGGATAATCTTTTTATCAGGCATGTCTAATAAATTTAAGAGCTCTTTTCTTTATTAAATAGATACTTGTAAATAAAAGAAATTTTGTTTTCATGGCCTCTATCAATTCCTTTTCATTAGGCTTAGGCTTTTTAACCTAAACCTAATGGACATCTTGGGATGGTTAACAAAACCTAGAGTAATAGAATTGACAGTACAATAACAAGGTAGAGAATAAATTAATGGAAAACAAGATAAATTTGTTCTGTGGTTCCTGTAGATCTTAAGGCCATAAGAAAATATTTAAATAAATTTTTCTTGTTAGTAATTGTAAAGTTTTATAGGCTAGATAAACACAACACCAGGCGAGGTAGGTGCAAGGTAAGATTTATTAAAGGCACTCTTCCGCAAAGTTTCAGGGCTCAGGAGAAGGGGAGACAGGAAAGTTGCACTGGGAGGAGGTGGGCACCCTCAGGCGAGGTTCCTCAGCTGGGGAAAGGGGAGTGGGGGAAGTCGCACTGGGAGGGAGTTGGCAGGGGTCTTTTATCCGGACAAGGTAGGGCATGGGCTCACATCCATACATGGTGATTGGAAGATATGGGGTGAGGCCTCCTGATACTCCTGTTTCCTGCATAGGTATCAGGTTACCTATGGAGATATGACCTGGGCATACACCCTTTTGGTGGGAGAGTCTAGGGTTGAGGAAGGCAGGGGAAGGGACTGGAAGATGGCGCCCCGGCGGTCATTTCTATTGTTCCTCCTGCATTGCCCGAACCGCCGACCCAACAGTAATAAGCAAAAATACACTAGTAGATCATAAAAATGACAAAGTTATATTTAGCAGAGGACAAATATGTTTGCTAGTACTGCTCTGTGAATAGCGGACAAATATGTTTGCTAGTACTGCTCTGTGAATAGCACCAATTTCAGTATTCCTCAGGCATGGTTTGTGAAATGAGATTTACACAAGATTTGGCAGTGCATAAATTACCCTGAAGGCACAAGGTATGAATTTGTGAAGCTATATTAACAGTTTCAGAATAAACACACTTTTTTTTTTTTTTAAATAAAGTAGTATGGTGCTGCACTAGAGTCTATCCTGTTCTAGCCAAAATAAGTCTAGTCATCATTTTATCAGCATCTCTTGTAAATAACCTCTGACAGTTAGATTATCATTTTACTAGGCACTGAATGGAATGCAGATTTAAGAGTTTTTTTTAAAAAAGGACCCATTTCTACAGACCAAATCCCAACCTGGGATTAAGGTAGGAGACATGAGGTATAGCCTCCCTTCTCCTCCCAACCAAATATGTGTCCCCAAATTGGACGTATCTTCAACTATCTGAGAACAGTTTTGCTTTGTTTTGTTTTAAATCAACTTTAATATTAGGCTAAAGGTCTTTTAGGGTCATTCCTATCTTTAAAATTCTATACTTTTATTATATTTTATATCCCTGGGAAACAAAAAAAATCTAATTGTTGGAAAATAGGCTCATGAATGTATCAGTTACAAATATATAGAAAGGCAGCCATTTAATTATGGATATTGAATCTATATGTTACTTTAGAAGAAATTGTGCAGAGTCCTAAAAATTCTTTGACTTCTCCTCTTAACTCTTCTCCATAATAAATTGTTTTCTTTGCTCTTTTTGTTAATAGCACTTCAAGTGTGCTTTTATTATAGTGTGTGCTTTTTCTTAGGGCCAGCTATACAGTTCTCTAGCACATGTCTCCAGCACCCTGTGTCCCATCGGAATTCCTTGAGGGCAAGATTTACCTTACTTTCACATCCCTAGTGCCTGCTTGACATAGATTTGGCACTTGAGAGATGTTTGAATAAATAAAGGAATGGGTGATCAAACACTTTTAGAAAAGAGTAGTTATAAAAAGAAGTTACTACTCCAGAGAATAAAAATCTTACTTTCAAGATAATACAAAACACAAAATATATAGATAAAATATTATTAAGGTGACATTAGCTGCTAATATATTTTCCCCATTCATCTTGCCCATTGATACTTAACAATCTACAATTATATTTTTCCCAAGGTAGATTTTGTTTTTGTTTAATCTGGCATGATTTTGGAATACTGGCTTGATAATTGCTATCTATTTTCTTTATTGTAAGATGGTCAGGGTGAGTGCTCAAAGTTACATGAAAGGGTAATAAAGTCTTTAAAAAAAATGTCGAGTTTCTGAATGCAATCATAAACCTAGCACATAACCTTTCAGTTCAAGGCAAGAATGATGGTGATGGTGGCTGTGGTGGTGTCATTGATGATAACAAACTTGATGAAAATGACCACCACTACTCTTAATTAGGAGTATGGAGTACTTACTGTGTATGAGGTATTTTGAATATAACAACTCATTTAATTCTTGTAACACCTTATTGAATTGCTTATTATTCTTTTGCTCCATTTTTGAATAAAGAATTAGCTTTAAGGAAGTAAGCAAATGGACTATCAACCCACAAGTCACAATTGGAAGAGCTAGTTTAGAACCCAGATGTTTTGGGAAGTACACATAACACTCTATTGACAATCAAACTAACCGAACTACAAAATTGAATCATAAACAGATTCAAACTGTTAAATGTCACCAACATGTTTGTATTATATTAATTCATTTTTTCTTTTTCTTTTTTTTTTACTTTTACTTTATTTAAATTCAATTAATTAACATATAGTATGTCATTAATTTCAGAGGTGGAGTTTAGTGATTTATCAGTTGCATCTAACATCCAGGGCTCATCATATCACTTGCCCTCTTTAATGCCTGTCACCCAGTTACCCCTTCCCTTACCCCTCATCCCTCCAGCAACCCTGAATTTGTTTCCTAGAGTAAAGAGTCTCTTATGGTTTGTCTCTCTCTCTCATTTCATCTAATTTTATTCATTTATAAAATTTATTTTACCAGGACACCTGGCTGGCTCAGTCAGAAGAACTTGTGACTCTTGATCTCAGGGTTGTAAATTCAAGGTACACATTGGGTGGAGATTACTAAAAAACAAAAAACAAAATCTTAAAAAATTGTTTATTACCTACAAACGCATTTGCTGCAAACTCAGAAACAATTAAGAAGTAGATAGTGCTACTTCTTCAGTAAGGCGAGTGACATCACCTTTTCTTACCAGTTCAACTTATTTCAGCATCTGAAAATACAACCTTAAAATGTCTATGAGATAGGAGTTAGGATGTGAGAAGCTATATTTGTAATGGGATGTCTGAAGGATAAGATATTCCTTCATCTCTCTAGGTAATCTCAAGTTTGTTTCTGGATCAATCTAACAGAAAGTGGCACAATTTCACTACATTTTTTCATCACTGCTTTTACTGTGGCATTCATGTAGGAATTTTTTAAAAACTGTCTTACTGTAATCTCTATCATAGGGATATACTTAAGGTCATCACCCAAATAAATGTACATAGAAGATTTTTGTTCTAGGGCATTTTCAGGAAGTTTATTTATTCTAAGCAACCAGCATATTTTTATTGTATGGATCATGCTAACCTTATAAAAGATATTTCTCTTTATTTAATTTAGTCAAATTTCTTGCCACTTTGAATTATTATGCATGAAACTTGCCTCTAAGTCTTGTCTTTCTGTGCACAGCACACTTTGATACCATTTCACTATTTTTCCATCATTCTTTTTTCACACTGATATTTTTTACCATTACATTATTATAATTTCACATTTTTTAGTAAAGTCTTCATTTCTTAAGGAATTGTTGAAAACTACACCAAAAACTTATGATATACCATATGCTGTCTAACTGAACATTAAAAAGTGCTTCACAATACTTGGAGTCTTGTTTATGAAAAATCCTATACACAGGCAAAGTTTAAAAGTCCAAGAATAGCCATGAAGACACAGGAGAGACAAGTTTTGGTGGTAGTCAAGAAAATAGAACAGATACAGAAAACGAGAGTGTCCTTTGTCAGGACACTATTAAATTATTTTCTGTGGTGTTTTTTGGTGAGGAAGAGAGGAGCATGACACTCAGAGAAGTGAAATGAAAGAAGGCTGAAAATAAACTCTACCAACCATTTTGCCAGTATTTTATTCTGTCTCTTCAAAACTCAGTATTACAGGACATCTTGGGTTTTCCCCACACTAACATTTTCTTATTACCTCCACTTTAGGAAGAATTTTGATAAATATATAGTTGCCTAAAATGATGTAGGAAGTCAAAGCATGTGTTAAAAAACAATTTCACATAACGACGTGGATGGAACTAGAGGATATTCAAGCAAAATAAGTCAGGCAGAGGAAGACAAATACCATATGATTTTACTCATATGTGGAATTTAAGAAACAAAACAGATGAACATAGGGGAAGGAACAGAAAAATAAAATAAGACAAAATCAGAGAGGAAGTAAAATCATAAGAGATTCTTAACTATAGGAAATAAACTGAGGGTTGCTGAGGAGAGGTGGGTGGGGGTGTGGGGTAATTGTATGATGGGCATTAAGGAGGCACTTGATATAATGAGCAGTAGGTGTTGTATGCAACTGATAAATCACTAAATTCTACTCCTGAACCTCATTATACAGTATATGTTATTTAAATTGAATTTAAATAAAAAAAAATTTAACAAAGAATTGCACATATAGCTGCTCTCTTCAAACATTAGAACTTTGGAAAGATCTCCCGATCATGGTGAGGGTCACTAATAGAACTTTTTGAAATGCAAGAAAGAAACATTTCACCTACTGAATAGTTTGAACATTTTCTTATGGATCTGATTTCTTGGTATCCTAAAGCCATATTAAGGAAAGTAAATAAAACTTGTATGTTATGAGTAATCATCAGTTCACCATCATTTAATACTCATTGGTTATTGCACTGATTATCGATTGCCACATGAATGCTACATAATAGACAATTCATTAGAGACATTAACTAGCTCATGTGGTAGCGTGGTTTAGCTAATTTGGCCCAGGGTCATGCATGGCATCCATCTCCAGGCAGCTCTGCTGCCATTATCTGGGCTCATACATAGATGTCTATGGGACTTGTCTAGTTCCTGGCTGATCTAGGATGGCCTTGACTGGGATGATGTCAGTGAGCTGGCACTGCTCCATAATCTTTTATCCAGCCCTGGCATGTTCTTTGCACCTCAATAGCAGAGATGCAAAAGTAGGCAAGACCAACTGAAAAGGCAACTTTCAAAACTCACTTTGGTCACATTTACCAACTGAAAAGGCACCTTTCAAAACTCACTTTGGTCACATTTACTGACTTCCTGCTAATCAAAGTAAGCCACATGGGTGAGGTTAGAATTGGAGTAGAAGGGCACTATAAAATTATGTGGCAAAACAGCATGGATACGGGGTCAGGTGAAAAATTAGGGCCATTTAGCAACTAATATCACACAGAGTTGTGTTTTAGCTACTTTATAGCACTGGAGGGTGATAGAGTCCATGCTTTCATAGGATTCCTGAATCTTGTAGCACATAATTTGCTTATTAATATTCTCCATGGGAGAAGAATTTCTTGATCTTATTAGTGCTTCCAAATGAATATTGCCTATACTCTCCTCCCTATCTGTCCATGCAGGAATTTGGAGGGAGGTGAGTTTCATTTGGCTCTTTTCTTCATGACTTGAAGGATTAACTGACATTATTTAATGACAAGTATAGAGTAATGTTCTCTTGCACCCAGGAATGCTATAAGGAGATAAAAGTGAAAATGAAATGACAAAAGAAATGAGCCAGAAAATAAGACCTCTGGACAATTAAAATTCAGCACCCAAGCTTAACAAGTGAGAATCTTTTAGGTAGATTGTATAAATTCAGCTTATTATGGATTTTAAAAGAAAACAATTTTGAGGTTTCTTATCACCATGAACAGCTGCTAGGCCTCCAAATGGAATTTCCTAATGAGTGTGGAAACAAAATCTGTTTCTTTATTTCCCAGATACCCTGCATTCGCCTGGCTACTAACCAACACTGATCAGCTGTTCTTCCCTATTCTACAGCCACCTGGTCTTACTGCTGACATTTGAATTTGGAAGGAGTACATGCTTCTTTCTAAACATTCCAGATATTATCCCCTATTTATACTGTACCTGGATTTAGGACTGACTGTAATAGAAATGTCAAAAGCTCCCTGGTCTTTCTATGAAATACAATAAAGTACTTAGAGTGTCTTAAGGGGGCTATGGCAGCCACTCTTCCTTCCTTCTTCTATATTTGTCAGTAGTGTGGAGATTGAGAAGCTTAAATCTGCATTTCTCAAACCCTTTTGCAGTGAGGGTTCTTTATTTCATTTAGGTTATCTGATTAGGTTGGAACTTGGGAGGAAGAAGAATCATACTTTTATGACTTACTGCTATGACTGCTGGTAAAGTTTGGTCAGGAAGGCTCTGGAATTTTTTGCAGTTACTTTAGCTGGAGATTCCAGATAAATTCCAGGAGCCATTGTGAACAATCAGGTGTTGGAAGTTTTAGGGTACACTCATCAGGTGTTGGAAATGTAGATTTAAGCTTCTCAGTCTCCTCACTATGGACAAACACAGAAGGAAGGGAGCATGATTGTCATAGTCTCCTCATTGAGACCTCAAAGCATTTCATGATGCCTCACCAGGTGTGTGAATTAAGAGTCAGGGTGTAGTAGTTAAATATTGACTTCCTGACTCCTGGAGGGAGGCTAAGGCTGCATGTGTGTGAAGCTAGTAATTCCTGGGTGGTGGCAGTGGGGGAGTTCCACTTTCACATTTGTTATAGTCAAGATAGCAGCTCTTAGGGTGAGTTAGTTTTGTAGTGTAGTTGTGGTCTCATTCCTAGAAGACTAGCTTCTCAGCATTCCAGTGATTTTTTTAAGTATTTGATTCTCTCTATTAAATGTCATTCTGTTTAAAATACAGTCAGTCCTTGAACAACGCATGTTTGAATTGTGCAGGTCCAATTTTACATGGATTTTTTTTTTACAGTACAGTCCTGTAAATATATTTTCTCGTGTGAATTTCTTAGTAACATTTTCTTCTCTCTAGATTACTTTACTGTAAGAATACATACAAAATATGTGTTAATAGACTATTTGTGGTATCCATAAGGCTTTCAGTCAAAAGTAAGCTATTAGTAGTCAAAATTTGGGGGAATCAAGAGTTATATGGGGATTTTTAACTGCATGGGGTGGAGGGGAACTGTTACTAGCTTTCTTTCCATTATTTCCAACTGAATCCTGACGTTATGTAATCATGCTAAAACCAGAGACATTGACTTAGTTACCTCCTTGTCCGACCACCAAAAGTGAAATGTAAGATAGAGATTCATTCTATTACTTCACTAATCTTTATTGCTTTTCAAAAAAAATTTTTGGGGGTGCCTGGGTGGCTCAGTCATTAGGCATCTACCTTGGCTCAGGGCATGATCCCAAGGTCCTGGAATGCAGCCCTGCATCGAGCCCCCTGCTCCACTGGAACCCTGCATCTCCCTCTCCCATTCCCTCTGCTTGTGTTCCCTCTGTTGCTGTGTCTCTCTCTCTGTCTAATAAATAAAAAATCTTAAAAATTGTTTTTTTGTTTATTTATTGCTCTTCAAAATTATGAAATATTTCAAGGTCATTAAGTGTGAAAAATAATGTAACAGACCTGGGGTATCCATTCTAAGATTGATCAAATGTTGGCATTTAGATGTATTTGCTTCAAATCTTGTTTTTTAATTGATATATTGCAGATATATTTAAATACCTCCCCAATCCCACTTCCTTTTTCTGTCATTAGAAATAACCAATTTCCTATAAAATAGACCTGTATTCCGTGCATACTTTATGCTTTTACTATATATATATAAACTCATAATAATAGGAAGTACTATTTTGTATTAGTGTACTTTGTATAAATTGTTTCATGTTGTCTAAATCATGTTTCATAATTTGCTCTTTCAATTAATATTATGTTCCTAATTTTTTCGATTTTTTATATATAGATCCAATTAACTTATTTTAACTTATATTTGTTTTTCCATTGACTAATTATACCATTCCTCTACTGAGACTGTTTTCAAGGAGTGATTTTCTTTATTTTTTTATTTTTTAAAGATTTTATTTATTTATTTGACAGAGATAGATCACAAGTAGGCAGAGAGGCAGGCAGAGAGAGAGAGAGGGAAGCAGGGTCCCTGCTGAGCAGAGAGCCTGATGCGGGGTTTGATCCCAGAACCCTGAGATCATGACCTGAGTTGAAGGCAGCAGCTTAACCCACTGAGCCACCCAGGTGACCCTCCAAGGAGTGATTTTGTAATAACATCTCAAAATCAATATGCTAATAATTGAATTTTTAATGTCTCCCGATCTTTCACAATGGCTCCTATAATTGATCTCTTTGATTATGCCAATGGCATTTATATCTCCAATCCTTTCAGCTTCAAGGCTTTAGGATCATTATTTTCATTATTAATCAATTCATTAAACACTGGATTTTTTTTTGTCAGTCCCTATGTCTGTGCTAAAATGTCATCTCCAAAGTGAGGCATTAAAGTAGATTCCCCACCCCCTGGCTCAACTTACTGTAGCAACAGTCTCTTTCTCTCAGAACATTTATCTTAATATATAATCAATATTTATTAATGTGCTGGTTTATTCATTGTCTGTCTTCTTCAGTCAACTGTGAGATCTGCAAGATTTGGAAGTAGATCTTTATGCCCACCAGAAGTATTAAAACATGGTTAGGGCTCAATAGATATTTAAATGAATGAATGAATGTATGTATGCATACATGTGTTGTATAGCTCATTGAATTGTAAATTCAACCAGTCACATTCCAAGGAATCTTTTTCTTTAAAACATCAGTAATATAAATATAAGCATGACACATTTACAAAGGAAAGAGATATAGCAATAATGAAATGCTTTTCGAACTTAGCACATTGCCTGGTCATATATTTAAAATCACAACCATTAGAAATGGTAAATATTTTATGCATGTGAAGTGTTCTTTTTAATTTTACCTTAGGAATTACCCAAGATCAAAATCACTTTGTCAAATATGTGAACTATTAATTATAGCAGTACCTTAAAATTTTCATATGAATTAATTGCTTCCTATTAATAGCATGAATTAAAAAAATTAAGTATAATTTCAAATACATAAAAAAGTACAAAAATAATACAGACACCTATGTACCCACCACCAAGATTAAACAGATGCTAACATTTAGCCATATGTGCATCGAATCTGTCTTTGAAAGTGAAAAATAATACAGATTCCGTTAACTCCTCCTTCTCGGTTTTTTTTCCTCCCCATCAGTAACCCATATTTTAGAGTTGTGTATCTTTCCTGTAATGCCATCATGTAAATAAAAAGCATTATAACTGTTTTGTGTGTGTACCCTGGGGCCTTTATTTGAGAAACAAATACATAATTACAAAACAAAATTAGATGCAAAAGTGAGTAGAAGGAGAAAAAAATCATGACATATTTAAAAATGTAAAGTTGATAAATTTCACAAATATTTCACAATCCACAAAAGTAATATAATTTTTTTTAAATAAATTGCCTGATCTACCTCTATAATACATGTTTCTCTACATCTGTGACCACCTAGTCCTGATTACCTCTTCCCATGACACCACTTTTTTTTCGTTTTTATAGAGCAATTAGAAAATTGTTATTCTTCTAGCATGGATGAACTAAATTTATTTTTATTATTGATAGCTGCAGTGTATTAAACTTACTACTTCACACATGTGTTTCCTTGTTATCATGCTGATCCAGATTTTTGCACCATATACCCAAGGATTCAGGAGGAAGGAGCCCTTGCTAGTGGAGGTCATAAGTTCCATTGGAGGGCAGCAGCTGCTGCTGAGGGACTGACGGGCCTGCCTCCAGAAGGTAATGCATGCTTACTGCTTCACCATCTCACTTCCTCCTTCATTTTTTTTTTTTTTTTAAAGATTTTATTTATTTATTTGACAGAGAGAAATTACAAGTACACTGAGAGGCAGGCAGAGAGAGAGAGAAGGAAGCAGGCTCCCTGCCGAGCAGAGAGCCCGATGTGGGACTCGATCCCAGGACCCTGAGATCATGACCTGAGCCGAAGGCAGCGGCTTAACCCACTGAGCCACCCAGGCGCCCCTCCTCCTTCATTTGTTAAGAGAAATCAATGTAAGTATTTTACTAATTAAGTATGTACATCATTGATGATTTCTCTATTGCCTACCCTTCCATATCCTAAATCTAAAAATTTTATTTTTAACCATGTGTTAATACTCAGGAAAAAAAAAAAATCCTCCCTGGAAAGAGGTCTATGCACATGAAAACTGCCGAAACTTAAGGTCCATTTAACTCCATTTTCAATCTCCCTTCAACTGTGTTTGATCGTATTTTACACACATGGGTTCATTTTGTATTTTTAAAAGTCTTTGTGGTTCATTCAACTTCAATTTTGAGATTATTCATGTTGATGCATGTAGATATAATCTATTTCACTTTAACTACTGTCAAATATTCCACTGTACTAATCAATACCATTTAGATTTCTGTTCTTTTTCCAAGAGGTATTTCAGAGTTCTTCCCATTTGTTTTTGGTATTATAATTAATATTGCAGAAACGTTCTTCTACATGTCTCCTTGAACATGTGGGGTACTGTCTCCAGGGTAACCAATTAGAGTACAATTCAGGGTTATAAGATGTGCCTACCTTAAACAAATTTCTAACCACAATGACTTTATGGTTTTATCTTTTAATAACAAAAGTCCTTGTTACATTTTCATCAACACCTCATGTGCCCATCCTCATTAATTTTGACAGTCAGCTGGATGTGAAAGTGATTCTTACTGTTATCATTTGCATTTAATTTTTACCAGTGATGTTGGACTTACTATTCATTTTTACTTCATCAACTGTGAATTTTCCACTTGCATTCTTGGATTGTTTTTATTGGGTTTGCATCACTTTTATCTTTATTGATTTGAAGAAGTTCATTGTGTTTTCCAGTTGCTAATTCTCTGTTATATGGGTTATAAGTATCTTCTTTCCCATCTGTGAGTTATCCTGATCTCTTTTGCTGTGCAGAAGTTTTCAATTTAGTGTAGCAAAATTTATGTTTTATCTTTTGCTTCACATGTATGAGAATATTCTCTATCCTGCCACAAAGATATAGTCTCATGTTTTTTTTTTTTCTTCTAAAAATTCTAGAGTTCTCTTATGCTGAATGCTTTGATGCTTTTGGAATTGAGTTGAGGGTATTACAAACTACGAAATATTTTCCATAAATTAAAGCAGCATTTGGTTAATATACCTTTCTTTTGCCATTGATCTGTAAAGCCAATTAATTTACTTCATCAGAATTGGAATCCTGACTCCACTCTTACATGATCTTAGGTAAGTTACTTAACTTCTGACATTTCTCAGTTGGCAAAGCTTCAAATAATGCACCATATGGAGACATTGTAAAATTAAATAAGTTAACAAGTATGAAATTTTTAAGTGAGTTCTTTCTATATATTAAATACCCACTAATAACACCTTAGTAAATTGCATCCTTCTTCCTTTCCCTGATGGTGTTAGGTATAATTTGATAACTAAAGGTGTAAAGATGAAGGCCAAAATACTACTTTTGTTATTAAAGATAAGTTGAAAAGAATAGTTTCTGGGAGCAAGTTACTATGATTATTTATAACTTTAGAATTAGGCAGACTTTTTCACTTACTTATGGGCAAGGCTGGAATAGGGCCGACTTTCACAGATGGAAGGCACAGGTAGGAATTACCATATTCTGCTAAGATGCTTTTGAAAATTTGGCATAGTAAAATTTTATTCATAAGTGGTATTGAGCAACTCATTTCTTATACTGTTCTTGTTAAATATTGATATCAAGATTATACTGTTTGTTTTGACTTATTTTTCTTGGGAATAATTTGCATAAAACTGGGATCATTTGTATATTCGAAGTAGGGTCAAATTTCTTTATAAAACCTGGACCGAAATCTACCTATGGACCGAAATCTACCTACGCACCAACTATGGAATTTATTTGTGCATTATGGGTAGATTCTCTTCCATTCTTCATTCTCTTAAATGATTATGAGACTATTCAGTTCTTCTACTTGTTCTTCAGTGAGTTTTTGTAAATTATATTGTTCTAACAAATTTTCATTTTATCTAAATTTTTTATTTTAATGCGATAGAATCACTTACAGTATGATGTAATATTTAAAAATATTTGTTATATCAGTTAATCAGTTAATTTCCTTTATTCATAGTAGCATAGGAATATGTTTGTGTGTATGTGTCTGCATGCCTCTCTGTGGGTGCTTGTATGGGCTCTTTTTTTTTTTTCTTAGACAATGTCACCAAAATTTTGTCTAACTTATTCATCTTTTCAAAGCATCAACTTTTGGATTTGGTTGATATTTCCTCTTTGCTTGTATTTTTTTTCTATTTTATACTGATATTTATGCCCTGATTTTATTTCCTATATTCCCTTTATCTGGTTTCTTTGTTGGATGCTTATTTCTTATTTATCAATATTTCTTCTTACAATAACAAGAATTCAAGGATAAATATTTCCCTCCTATATGGTTTTAGCTGCATCTCACCCAATTTAATATAGTTAAATTTCCATTCCATTTTCTATTTTCCCCATGATTTTGTTAAAAGAATGTTATCCAAATAAGAGGAGACTTTGAATTACCTTTTTATAATTTACTTTGTGTGGTTATATATTATTTGATACTTTTTTGTTATTTTATTTTATTTTTTGTAATTTTAAAGACTTTTTATATCCTAGTGTATGCTCATTTTGAAGAAAAATTCTATGACTACTTAAAATGAAAATGAAGTTTCTATCAGTTATAGGATTTTATCTACCCAGATATGAGTTCAAACCTATCGGTTTTATTATTAAAATTCATTCCTTCATTGAACAAGTATTGAGTCACTCTTCTGAGCCAGTCATTTCTTTTTTAGGTAAGAGAATGTAGTTGTGAACAAAATGAGCAAACTCTGTTTTTCAAGGAGCTTGTATTCTAGTAGGGGAGGAGAGGTAGTATGTGAATTAAAAATAAATAAATATGGTAAATCAGACAGTAATAAAGGATATGAAAAAGATAAAACTAGGTAGATTGAGGTGAGAGATGGTTGTTACTTTTTATGGGTTGGTTTACTCTTTGGGTAGGAGGCAGAACAAGTTCAATGGCTTCAGGGAGAGATTCTTTAGTCAGAAAGGAGTAAGCAAGATAGAAGTGGTAGAGCATGAGGTTAGAGAGTAGGCAGACAGATAGATGATGAAGAGGATATGATAATAAGACTTGGAAGCAGTAGACAATGGAAAAGAAAAAAAAAAGATTATTGGTTTGCCAGCCAACCAGGATTGAAACAAGAGTTAGGATATCCCAGTTCTTTATCTGGTTCATTTACTAACAATCTGGATAAACTTGGAAGGTTTATTTAACTCCTTTGATTCTGAGAATTCTCATCCAAGGGTCCTTCCAAGTTAAAACTTCTATACCAAGTAGGAATGAATTACAGAATCTGTGGGATAGATCATTAACTCACTATGGTGGGATTGACTTATGGACAGCTTCTAGGTTTCTCTGCAGTCCTAAGAACTGGAGAGAGACAATGGCTTGTCAGGTATCCCTACAAAACATGGGGGAGCTTTCAATTTGACAACAACTGCACTTAGGTAGTACAAGTATTTTATGGTTAGTTTTGTTGTTATCCATTTAGAAGCACTCTGGAAAAAAGTAAATACTTGGGCTTTCCTCAGAGATTTTTGAAACTGACTATATATTGTCACTACTGAAATCGCAGTGGTACAATTCTGTGGTACAACTGGAAAATCTCAACCCAAAGGATGATACTAACTATGCAAAAGGTTAAGGAGGGTTACAGTTCCAATCTTGGGGAGAAACAATTGATTTGGCTACCCAAACTAATTCTGCTGTGTAGGAAATAACCATGAAGGAAAGCTGTATTTCACAAGCATTTCAATTCAGAGTTAACAAGATACAGTTTCAACTCAGATTTGTGATTCAACCTGTATTTTTATACTTGTTATTCTACCAAGGATTACAATAAAAACAGCAGTAACTTGTCCCACCTCTCTCCCAATTTCTGTTCTCACAGACAAATAATTTTAGTTTGAGCTTTATCTGATCTTCTGAATAACACACAACTTACTATTTTTCATTTGATACTATCCAGTTTCTCCCTCTACTGCATTATTTCTATCAGCATGAAAACATGCAGTAACAGTCCAATCTGAAGAAAAACAGAATAGCTTATTTTGATCTTGGTTTCTCCACCAGTAACAACCAGATTTTGTTACTTCTCTTTGTAGCAAAATTCTATTTGCAATTTCCAATCCTCACCCCTTCCATTCTCTCTAAAATCAAGATTTTGGTCCCCATCATTCCACCAATACTAGTAAAAGTTATCAATAGCTTTCATCGATGAAGTCACTGCTCTGTTTTCTTTTCTTAAAATTCTTTTTTTTTTTTTAAAGATTTTTTTTCTTTATTCGACAGACAGAGATCACAAGCAGGCAGAGAGGCAGGCGGGGGGTGGGGTGGAAGCAGGCTCCCTGCCATGCAGAGAGCCTGATGTGGGACTCGATCCCAGGACCCTGAGATCATGACCTGAGCCAAAGGCAGAGGCTTAACCCACTGAGCCACCCAGGCACCCATGTTCTTAAAATTCTTGATTAGCAAGCAGGTACTAACACATCACTTCCTCTGTGATATGATCAAATGATTTAGATTCCTACTGACTTTAGTTTCTTATTTTCCCTCCTACTTTTCTGATCACCATTTATCAGTACTTTAAAATTTTTTTTTGATAGACCTTTCAACTTTCAGTTGCTTCAGAGTCCAGTCCTTAAACAGTATACACACATACATCCTGATATATCCTAAACATACATGCATATGTATGGGAAGAACATGTTTCTCTCTTTTGATAAATATGGAGATAGCCTTAAATTTGCAACTGCTTACTCTACATCTCCACTTGGATCGCACATAGATATCTAAAATTAAATGTACATAAAACTGAAGAGCTCGTCTCTTCCTCCAAATCTGCTCCTCCTTAGCTTTCCTAAAGTTAGCTGATGGCAACTCTGTCTTCATTTTTCACTCAGTAACAAAAAGGGAATGAACTATTGATACATGCATTAACTAGGTGAATCTCAAAGGCTTGTAGTAAGTGAAAACAGCCAACCTTATAATGTTACGAAATTCATGATTCCATTTATTTGGCATTTCTTTTTTAAAAAGATAAAACACAGCTGTGGAAAACAATTCAGGTGTTGCCAGATGCTGGGAGTTTGAGGGGAGGATATTGTGTTGAAATATTCCTAGGGTGATAGAAGTGTTTATATCTTAATCGTGGTGGCTGCTATGTGAATCCATATGTGTGTCAGAATTCATAGACCTAGATACCTACAAAACATCCTTTTTCTATATGCTAATTTTAAAATATAATTTAAAAAACTTGGAGATACAGCTAAAACAGGACTAAGAAGAAAATTTTTAAACTAAATGTCCATATTTAAAAAGGAGAAAAGCTTAAAAATTAATGATTTAAACATTATGAATTTAGGAAAAGAAAATAAGTTAAAGATAAAAATAAATAGAACTTCTGATTTATTTTTGTGGAAGGTAAAGATTTAGCTTACTTATAAGCCTATACATAGCTTCCCCTATGACCCTTCATACAGTTTGCCTCTTCCATATTGAAAATGTGGTTATAACTTCAAGGTTCACTGAAGTCAGTGAATTTCTTAAAATTATTATGACTCTTGTAATATACACATTTCATTTTTTTGTGCAACTTTTCCTTGTAGGTAATAATTGCTTGTATTTTGATTGTCATGTTTAAATTTCCTATATAACTGTCTTTGGTTTGAATGCAAATATTTTCTTTGTATAAGCATACATATAACATAACAAATTAAATTTGTTTTGAAGATATGCTTACTGATATTCTGTCTTCCTGTTAAATCTGGACTGAGTGCCATCTATTTGTTTGGTAAAGAAT
The DNA here is from genome assembly GCF_022355385.1 of Mustela nigripes. NCBI lineage: Eukaryota > Metazoa > Chordata > Mammalia > Carnivora > Mustelidae > Mustela > Mustela nigripes. The sequence goes on along the minus strand of NC_081557.1, from coordinate 232,773,480 downwards.
TTTTTCCCTAGGATTTTCCTAAGAAATTATACATGGAAGGTAATTCTTTTGAGATGTGTTGTACCTGGTAGTTTAGTAGGATAAAGAAATTCAACATAAAATCACCACTTATTTTTTTGATAAGTTTTGTTTTTTAAGAAGAGTTTGTGTTGTGGAGAAATTGAGAAGATAGTACAGAGACTTCCCATAGATCCCCTTCCCCCCATTAGTCAGTTTGCCCCATTATTTTTTTGTTAACTTTTTATTTAAATTCCAATTAATTAACATGTGATATAATAGTGCCAATAGAACAGTATAGTAATTCAACATTTCCGTACAAAACCCAGTGTTCACTACAACAAATGCATTCCTTAGTCCACAATATCCATTTAACCTATCATCCCACCTCCCTTCCCTCTGGTAACCATCCAGTTTGTTCTCTGTAGGTGAGAGTCTGCTCCTTTGTTTGCCTCCCTTTTGTTTTCTCCTTTGTTTATTTGTTTCTTAAATCCCACATATGAGTGAAATCATATGGTATTTGTCTGACTTATTTTGCTTAGCATAATACTCTCTAACTCCTTCCATATCATTGCAAAGGGCAAGATTAATACACACACACACACACACCCCACTTTTTCTTTATCCATTCAACTGTGAAAACATCAGCTGTTTCCATAATCTGGTTATTGTTGATAATGCTGTTAAAAACATGGGTGTGCCTGTATCCCTTCAAATTAGCATTTTTGTATTCTTTGAATAAACACCTAGTGTAGCAATTGCTTGATGGTAGGGTAGTTATATTTTTTAATGTTTTGAGGAATCTCCATACTGTTTTCCAGACTGGCTGCAACAGTCTGCATTCCCATCAACAGTGCAGGAGGATTCTTCTTTTCCATATCCTCCCTCACCAAAACGTGTTGTTTCTTGTGTTATTAATTTTAGCCATTCTGACAGGTGTGAGGTGATATCTCTCTGTAGCTTTGATTTGTATTTCCTTGTTGATCGGTGATGTTGGGCATCTTTTCATGTGTCTGATGGTCAGCTGGTGTCTTCTTTGGAAAAATGTCTATTCATGTCTTCTGCCCATTTTTTATTAGATTTTTATTTTTGGGGGTATTGAATTTTATAAGTTCTTTTACATACTTTGGATACTAACCCTTTATCAGATATGTCATTTGCAAATATTTTCACCCATTCTGTAGGTTGCTTTTTAGTTTTTAGTTGATTGTTTCCTTTGCTGTGCAGGTTTTTATTTTGATGTAGTCCCAATAGTTTATTTTTGCTTTTGTTTCCCTTACCTCAAGAGATCAATCTAGGAAGAAGTTGTTATAACTGATGTCAAAGAGGTTACTGACTACCAGTGTTTTCCACTAGGAATTTTATGGCTCAAGGTCTCACACTTAGGTATTTCATCAATTTTTAATTTATTTTTGTGTATGGTGTAAGAAAGTGGCCCAGTTTCTGTCTTTTTAGTATTGCTGTCAAGTTTTCCCAACACCATGTATTGAAGAGACAACATTTATTTTCCATTGGATAGTCTTACCTGTTTTGTCAAAGATTAATTGACAGTATAGTTGTGTGTTAATTTCTAGGTTTTCTCTTCTGTTCTATTGATCTATGTAGCTATTTTTATGCTAGGACATACTATTTTGATTACTACAGCTTTGTAATATAACTTGAAGTTCAGAATTGTGTTGCTTCCAGTTTTGCTTTTATTTTTCAAGATTGCTTTGATCTTTTGTGGTTCCATACAAGCTTTAGGACTGTTTGTTCTAGTTTTGTGAAAAATGCTGTTGGTATTTTAATAGGGATTAAATTAAATGTGTAGATTGCTTGGGGTAGTATAGACATTTTAATATTTGTTCTTCCAGTCCATCAGTACGAAATATCTTTCCATTTCTTTGTGTCATTTTCAATTTCTTTCAACAGTGTTTTATAGTTTTCAGTGTATAGGTCTTTCACCTCTTTGGTTAGGTTTATTCCCAGATATCTTATTATTTTTGATGCAATTATAAATGGAATTGATTCCTGATATCTCTTTCTTCATTATTGGTTATAGAAATGCATGCAGTTTCTCCCATTATTAACATCTTAATTAATATGGTAATTAAAAATAATAAGCCAATATTGATATATTATAATTAATACATTGTTATCTAAGGTACATAGTTCATTTACATTGCCTTAGTTTTTAACTTTTTCTGTTCCAGGGTCCATCCAAGATATCAAATTGCATTTACTTGTCACATCTTCTTATGCTTCTATTGATTATGATAGTTTCTTGAACTTTCCTTATTTTTCATGACCTTCATAGTTTTTCATAGTATTGGGCAGATAATTTTAGGATGTTCCTCTATTGTAATCTGTCTGATGTTTTTCTCCTGATTAGACTTATGTTATGGTTTTTTGATGGGAAGATCATAAAGGAAAGGTCACATTTTCATCCCATAATACAAGGATATATGCTCTCACCAGGATTTTTCACTGTAAATATATTTGATCATAATCACTTACAGAAATAGCATTTATCAAGTTTCTTCACTAGTAAGTACATCATTTTCCCCCTCTTTCCATATTGAATTCTTTGGAAGGGAGTCACTCTGCCTCACACTTAGGGTCTAGGGATATATGCCATTCCTTTTGAGGGCTGAATATCTATTTAAATTTTTTGGAATTCTTCTGCAAGGGAGATTGATCTAATCTCTCTCATTTACTTATATAATAATTTATTTATATCAGCATGAATTCATGGATATTTATTGTATATACTTTAGGCTATAATCCAATACTACTTTATTTTGTTTCTCAAATTCTTCCAGCTTTGGCTATCGAGTCAGCTTTCAGTTAACACCTATGTTTCTTTCATATATCCCATAAATTTATTTATACTTCTGTTTATGTTTGTTTAATTTTTTTAGCTCTTCCTTAATTTCCAACATGATGAGATGCTCCAGGCTTAACTTGTTAACTCTTCACTCTGGTCCTCAGTCATTTCTCCAAGGAGCATGATTACCCCTATTGGAAACCAAGATGAAGGCATTATTTGTGCTCTAAGCTGACTAGAGCCATCACTCATTATTTGACAATTGGATAAACTGTTGGCAGCTAGGGGTGAATCTATTTAAAGTTTTATGTCTTTGTGTTTTTTTGTTGCTCATTGTATACAATTTAGAAAGTATAGAAATATGTACATATTTTATGTACATGTATATAGGCTCAAAATCAATATACTTTTTTATACTTTTAAATAATATGTACTTTTCTTTGTCATTATTTTTTTTTCATTTTCTACAATTTAATTCCAGTGCAGTTAGAATCCAGTATTATATTACTTTCAGGTGTATAATAGAGTGATTCAACAATTCTATGCATTCATTACTCAGTATTCATCACAATAAGTGTATTCTTACATCATTTATGATGGGTATATAAAATTAATGGATGCACCTGATATTTATATTTGTAAAGTCAAACGTTTAGGTAGCTTCAATTTTTAACATTTTAAGTGGAATGACTATTTTTTTTTTAATTAATTTTCAATTACTTAGAGTAGATTTCCAAAAGTATATTTTTCTGGTCAAAGAACTTACATATTCAAAACAAGATGTATTTTGTTTACTTATTTCCCAAACAATAGCCATATTTATTCCCAGTACCATTATATGAGACTCTTCATCTTTCCATACTCTAAAGATCAGTCAACAATAATATTTTTAAATTTTAATTGATTAGAAAAATATTATCTTATTCTGGTTTTGATTTGCATCTTTTATTTCCAAGGAATTTGGTTGTGATTTCATTGTTTGTCGTCACAAATAGATAATGCAAATGTCAGTTAGACCCTCCATCTGTTTGTTCTTTCCTGGCTCCAAAAAAGATCCACCTGGGCACTTCATCAGCTCATTTTACTGGAGATTGGGAGGATCAAAGAAGGGGATACTTTGCATACACAGACCACAAAATTGTTTCTCCACCCTAACTTCTACCAATTCTTACTGCTGCCCTCCATTTCCTTCTCATTTTTTTTCCCTAGGATTGGTTTGAGGCCATGGTTAGGTACCACTGGGTTTGTACCCTTTTTTGCAAGTACCTTTCAAGATATTCTTTAGAGAAATTCCATTGAATACATTTGCTTCCATTTCATATGTCCATAGTTCCTCTTTCCAAAATTTTGTGTTGGGTCCTTTATTAGATGCTATTTTGAAGACAAATAAATACTACTTATTTGTTTTAACATTTTCATTTATTAGATGCCGGAAATATGCCAGGCAGGCTTGATCCTCAGCACTGGTGATGGAAAGGAAATACCACATGCTTTTACTTTAAGTTGTTTACAACATTGTGGGAGACATTTATAGCCTCATGACTGTTTTGTAGCAAATGAAGATTAATTATTTTAATCACAAGGAGCCATGAAGCTCATGTTAGAAGTGCCTCTAGAAAGGAAATGTGGCTCTCACTTTAGTAATTCCCCATGGAAACCATCTGAGAACATACTCAAAATGTCAAAAAAATGAGGAATGAGAAAGACCTAGAAATAGAAACGGACAGAGGGAAAGGAGAAGGAATAGGAAGAAGAAAATGAAGCAGATACAAAGAGAGACAGGGGGGAAAAAAACCCAAAATATATGTGCTCAGGAGATGTAAATGTATTGAAAAATTGGAAAGTTCAAGAAAGAATTAGTAAGACAGGGAACTTTTGTATTTCAAACTTTTGCAATATTTTTAACTTTACTTTTTTTTTTTTCCATCTTCATTTTTCTGTTTCAGATATAGACCTAGCTCCAAATTCTGGTTATTGCTTTCCCTGGAATGTTTCTCAAATTCAATACCTCCTTTCCTCTTTTTTTTTTTTTTTAATCTCTACAGCCTCCAGGGGTTCATTGTTCTCTACTTCCCTCTTCCTCCCACAGGCCCCAGGGACTTGCCTACCTGCTGCCATCATCAGATCTTCCATCTGTATTATATTCCACTGGGGTTCTGCATGGAAGAATGTACCAGTCCCTAATTTCTCCCTATGTTTCTGTTCTCAAAACATCCACACAGTTCTTTCTGGGTTTCTTAAATTTATTTTCTTGTGTGGTTTTGTTATGAATAGTAATTAAATTAAAGCAGATAGCAATGAAATATTAATAAACCCTATCACCTACTGACGGTAATGATAATTATTAAACTCTAGATTCTAGGCTTTGTGATAATACCCTTGTAGTGAAAATTCCATTTAATCCTAACTACAATTTTATGAGGTTGTGTTAATCTATGAATTATACAGAGGAGGAACCCAAGTCATTGGAAGATGGGAAGTGGCAAAATAAAAGTTACAGAAGGATAGGAAGTCTTAAAATAATAAAGATATTATTTTCACTTTTTATTTTAATATTGTCTAAATTTTAGGCAGACAACATGTTGACTTGGTAGACTTATGTATTGTAATCTGACTGACATTGTAGTGACAGTACCTCTGTCATATCACATCATTGTCATTTGTGTTTTGTGGTGGGAATAATGAAGACCTAGTCCCTTAGCAAGTTTGATGATGATAATACAGTATTATCTAGATTCACTCTACTATGCATTAGACCTCCAGGACAGATTTTTCTACTAGCTACAAGTTTATATCCTTAAATAAGAGCTCTTCTATTTCTATTCATATGTTCACTGTTTTATTAAAATTAAAATTTAAATCATATGTGGTCTAGACTATTATTTCAGGACTGATTCCTTATTGTCACTCCAGACAAAATCATTCTTTTTTTTTTTTTTAAAGATTTTATTTATTTATTTGACAGAGAGAGATCACAAGTAGGCAGAGAGGCAGGCAGAGAGAGAGAGAGGGAAGCAGGCTCCCTGCTGAGCAGAGAGCCCGATGCGGGACTCGATTCCAGGACCCTGAGATCATGACCCAAGCCAAAGGCAGCAGCTTAACCCACTGAGCCACCCAGGCGCCCAACAAAGTCATTCTTAAACTTTCATTTGATCATTCTTATTTCTGGAAGTAGAATTTGTTGTGTGCCTCCCTTCCCCATTTTTTCCCCCACTGAGGTCTCACAGTAAAATCTATTCACCTTTTCTCACTGTTGTTATTGACTTTATTCATTCATACATTTAACAAATCTGTTGAGTTTTACTGAGGGCCATACGTTATTGAAGATACTCTGGATATAACACTGAACAAGACAGATACAGTCCCGCCTTCCTGGAAGTTATATTCTAGGAGGAAGAAAAGTCAATAAATAAACAACATCTAAATAATTCTAGATTTTCTTAGTGTTATGAGGAAAATAAAGAGGTGACTGTAAGTAATTACAAGGGTAGCTTTCTTTAAATAGGATGATCTTCTTTTCTGAAGTGCTGACTTTTTTTCCAAGGCCTGAATGAATAATGAGAAAAATCTAAATAGGAATTCTCTGGGGGAAATAATATTTCCTTTACAGAGAAGAATAACTTCAAAGTCCTTAGAGACAAAGGGGAGAGAAGTAAAAGATAAGGTCGGAATGGTGAGAAGTGCAGTCTTGTACTCACTGATCAGAAGAGTCAGGGATTCATTGGAATTGTAATGAGAAGCCATTGGTGAGATTTAAGTAGAAGAGTGATATAATCGGAATAGGTTTTTTTTTTTTTTCTTTTTAATATGCTACAGATGCTGTTCGGCCAAATGAAATTTTAGGTGCCAAAGAGTGGGTGATTCAAATTCTTCAAGGCTCATATGAGTTCTATTTATATCCCTGAAGAAAACTCTACATTCTCAGAGTTCTTTGGTTGCCTGCAAGAAACTTAATTTAAGAAAACTCTTGGCTATTCCTTTCCCGTGAAATTAGACCACTTTCTTGGTATTTCTTTTTCTTCCACTGAGGGAAAACAATGAGATTTAACATCTCCATAAAAGGAAATTAGTGATCATGTTTGTAAGTCCTTGGATTCATGAAAGAACAATGTCTTCTTGGCAGTTCGGGTCCAATAGTTTGAATGTATGGCATAACCTGTTACGCACAGGAGGCAGGTGGGAAGGATCTCGCTCCTTTCCAGCTATGAGACAGAGGTCTAAGCATGTTCTCTTCCTGGGCATTGGATTAATTTTCTTAAAAAAATGAGAGGCTTGGTCTAGAGCAGAGCTTCTCAAATGCAACTGTTGACATTGTGGGCTGCATAAGCTTTTTAAATTTTTTTTACTTTTTAATTTTCATTTATTTTATTTTATTATTTTATTTCTTTTCAGCGTTCCAAAATTCACTGTTTATGCACCACACCCAGGGCTCCATGCAATATGTGCCCTCTGTAATACCCACCACCAGGTTCACCCAACTCCCCACCCCCTTCTTCTCCAAAACCCTCATTTTGTTTTTCAGAGTCCACAGTCTCTCATGGTTTGTCTCCCCCCACCCCTGATTTCCCCCACTCACTTCTCTTCTCCATCTCCCAATGTCTTCTGTTATTCCTTATGCTCCACAAGTAAGTGAAACCATATGATAATTGACTCTCTCTGCTTGACTTATTTCACTTAGCATAAACTCTTCCAGTCCCATCTATGTTGATACAAAAGTTGGGCATTCATCCTTTCTGATTGAGGCATAATACTCCACTGTGTAATCAAAACCACATTGAGATACCACCTTACACAAGTTAGAATGGCCAAAATTAACAAGACAGTAAACAACATGTGTTGGAGAGGATGTGGAGAAAACGGAACCCTCTTACACTGTTGGTGAAAATGCAAGTTGGTGCAGCCACTTTGGAAAACAGTGTGGAGATTCCTTAAGAAATTAAAAAGAGCTTCCCTATGACCCTGCAATTGCACTATTGGGTATTTACCCCAAGGATACAGATGTAGTGAAAAGAAGCGCATCTGTACCCCAATGTTCATAGCAGCAATGACCACAATCACCAAACTGTGAAAAGAACCAAGATGCCCTTCAACGGACAAATGGATAAAGAAGATAAGGCCTGCATAAGTTTTGTTGCGAGGGACTGCCCTGTACATGTCAGTGTGTTTATCAGCATCTCTGTCTTCTATCCACAGCATTCCAATATCTCCTGGATGATTAAGAATGCTTCTTGACATAGTCAGGTGTTCCTAGATGGGTAAAATCCTCCATAATTTTGAACCACAAGTTTAGAAAGATTTTTTATTTCAATTCACTTAAATTTTAAATGCATAAAGAACTCCAGCAATAGTCAGAGATTCTGATGCACTTTTGATACTCTACATTATTTAGGAAGATATTTTCTTTTTCTTTTCCTTTTTTTTTTTTTTTTTTTTTAAGATTTGTTTATCCATTAGAGAGAGAGAGAAGGAGCAGAGGGAGAGAATCCTGAAGCAGACTCCCTTCTGAGCATGGACTCAGTGCAGGGCTTGATCCCATGACCCACAAGATTATAACTTGAGCCAAAACCAAGAACTGGACGCTCAATGGTCTGAGCTACCCAGGCACCCATGGGAGAATATTTTCTGCTAAGAAGTGTTGTTTCCCCCCAGCCCTTTTTCTCCCTCTCTATCACCATGACCCTTAACTAATGCTCTGAAGTGACTCTTACTGTAAAGAAAGTGCTAAAGTCAAGGTGAATATCCACTTCTCAAAAGCTGGTGTATAATGAATCAAATGTTGCTTGTACTTCAGGTATGTAAATTTCATCTGTTTTTTGAAGGACCAACAATTCATTAAGGGAAGATGAAGTGGTTGTACACTGTAGTATGCAGGAATAGAAAGTAAATCTAAGTAAGGAAACTTACATTTCTAGATAACTACAACCTTATTTAAATTGGCATTTTCTATTATTTCCCAACATTATGGAAAGAAATATGCCAACTAGGGTAAAATGAACTTCAAAATATTGTATTTCACATTTAGACCAAATGTCTGCATTGCTTATGATACTTCTCCAAAAATCTCAAGTGAGTCATCATCTTCTCAGTCCTTGAAACCCCACCTGGCCACTGTTACCTTATTATGCCATATTACATGTGAGTCTTTCCCATGCTTTCTTTTCTTGGAACACTTTGCACCCATTTTCTATCTATACAGATTCTACTGATCCTTTAAAATGCAAATCAACCATTAGCTTTTGGAAAGTCTTCTTGATCTAAAACTTTCATATCATTTTGATACTGCTGCTTTATGCTCACAAAGACCCTATGTTTAATAAGAAAAACTGAAGAGCCCAGTTTGGAGGCTATAAATTATCCAAGAAAAAGAAGATAACCAATTAGAATAGGGCACAGGCAGAATAAGTGGCTTTTATTGAAAATAAGTGTATAGATTTAAGATAAAATTTATACATAGAGCCAATCCCTTACAACTTGGCTAAGGATCAAATAGTGAGTGAAGGGAAGGAAGGATGTCATTTATGGAGACTTATATGCTTTTTTTTTTTTAACTTTGCACTAGAAAAAATGGAATATAATATTTTCCCTCTACTCCTAAGAGGGAAATTAAAGGTTCTGGGCTGGATTTAATAAGCTATCAAAGTATATGGTGAAATACAAAAGACTATGAGGTCTGACAGGAAGAAATCAGAAGACATTCCATGAGTAATACAAAAACTGGAGTCAGAAAGCAGTGCACTAAAGAAGGCTCCATGAGTTTTCAATCAGATTGCAAAATATTTGCCCTAAAATAGGGCACTTTGGCTTGAAAGTGACAGACCTTGCAGAGACCCAGTATGAGGAACTTTGTTCAAGGAGTCTTATGAAGTCCTTTTATTTTTTTCCTTTATTTATTAATATTTATTATTTATTTTATTTTATTTTTTTAATTTTTTAGAAACATATAATGTATTTTTATCCCCAGGGGTTCAGATCTGTGAATCGCCAGGTTTACACACTTCACAGCATTCACCATAGTACATACCCTCCCCAATGTCCATAACCCTACCCCCTCTCCCAAACCCCCTTCCCCCAGCAACCCTCAGTTTGTTTTGTGAGATTAGGGTCACTTAGTCCCTCCCAATCCCATCTTGTTTCAATCCTACACTGTTGGTGGGAATGCAAGATGGTGCAACCACTCTGGAAAACAGCTTGGAGGTTCCTCAAAATGTTGAAAATAGAACTACCCTATGACCCAGCAATTGCACTACTGGGTATTTACCCTAAAGATACAAACGTAATGATCCAAAGGGGCACGTGCACCCAAATGTTTATAGCAGCAATGTCTACAATAACCAAACTATGGAAAGAACCTAGATGTCCATCAACAGATGAGTGGATAAAGAAGATGTGGTATATATACATAATGGAATACTATGCAGCCATCAAAACAAATGAAATCTTGCCATTTGTGATGACGTGGATGGAACTAAAGGGTATCATGCTTGGCAAAATAAGTCAATCGGAGAAAGACAACTATCATATAATCTCCCTGATATTTATTATTTTTAATAGACTCTTTTTTAGAGCAGTTTTTAAGCTCATAGGGTAATCAAGGAGAAGATAGAGATTTCCTATGTACCTCCTTTTCCAACACATGTGCAGCCTCCTCATTAATTATCATCCCCCACCAGAGAGGGATATTTGTGACAACTAATGAATCCATGATGACATCATAATACTCCAAGTCCAGAGTTTGTATTAGGGTTCATTCTTGGTGCTGTATATTCAGTGCATCTAGACAAATACAAATGGCATGTACCTATCCTTGTAGTAAGCATATAAAGTAGTTTCACTTTCCTAAAAATCCTCTGTAATGAAGGTTTCTTCCAAGTGTTTAACTGGGAAGAGTGTTGGGATAACAAATATGAAACTCTTGATTCTACTTTGGGGCCCTTCTTCACCTGTACAACTGTTTTAAAAAAGCCCCTGGACCTGAACCCAGCACAGTTGCCACTTGGGTAGGGACAAGCTCTAGCAGAACTTCTTGTAGAAGGCATCTTGGCTTTCTTATTCCCACCAGTACCTACAAATACTACTACAGTGGAGGAATCACTCCAGCACCTGTTTCAGGAGACTATCCAGGCTAATCCTAGGACTGGAGACTGCATAGGTGCTGAAGGAACAGAGATGCCTGTGTAGAAAGGCAGCTTTCCCTGTAGGGGAAGTTACACCTTGAACAGAGTGTAACTCAGTGCTCTGAGGCTAGAGCATGGAAAGGATAGAGGCACAGATGGTAGATACCTGGTTAAGGACAGAGGCTATCTATTTATTTATTTATTTCACACACACACACACACACACACACACACAGATCACAAGTAGGCAGAGAGGCAGGCAGAGAGAGAAGGGGTAGCAGACTCCCTGCTGATCGCAGAGCCTCATGCGGGCCTCCATCCCAGGACCCTGAGATCATGACCTGAGCCAAAGGCAGAGGCTTAACCCACTGAGCCACCCAGGCGCCCCAAGTACAGAGGCTTTAAGTAAGGGGTGTTGTTGCTGCAGGGTGCCTTTAAGAGAATGAGAAATATGTTTTATTTTTTACCTAATGTCCCTTTTCTGGCCCAGAATCCCATCCAGGCTGCCCCATTACCTTTCGTCATCATGTCTCCTTAGGCTCCTTCAGACTGTAAAATTTTCTCAGATTTTCCTTGTTTTTGATGACCTTGGCAGTTTTGAGGTGTATTAGTCAGATATTTTGTAGAATTTCTCTCAACTGGGTTTTGTATTTTTTTTAACCGTAGTAAAACAAGCATTATGAATTTTAGGGAGGAAGATCCACAAAGGTAAGGTTTCAAACTCCTCTTCTTATCAAGAATACATACTATCAGTATGACTTATCAATGTTGCTGGTAGCCTTGATCACCCAATCTAGGTAGTGTTTGTCAGGTTTCTCCACTTTCTTCCTCCTTTCTATCTTGTATACTCATTGAAAGGGAGCCACTGTGGGTAGCCCACTCTTAAGGAGTGGGGTTTATGTTCCTTCTACTTGATTGGGAAATACTTACATAAATTATTTGGAATTTTCTATATAGGAGATGTGTCCGTTCTTCATTTATTTGTTCAATCAGTTATTTATTCAATCATGGATTTATATCAATATAGACTCATGAATATTTATTATGTACTTTGAGCTATAATTCAGTACTAAATTATTTTGTTGCTCAAATTGTTCCAGATTAGGCTATTGCCTTCTTTCAGTTGGCTCCTATGTCCGTTTGCCATACCCCTATCACTGTGTGCATACATTTTCTTATTTTCTGGCAGACCATATTTTGTAAAGCATAAAGAACTAAAAGAACACAGTAAATGTTCACAAGTTGAGACTCACATGTACCAAATATTTTTAAAAATGCCAATCTCCAGATTCTATCTCAAGAAAAAGATTCTGTCCTGCTGAGAATGGTGCTAAGGAAAGAATGGTGGGGAGAACATTTTTTATTCTGCCTGACAAAGACTGTCTTCTTGACCAAAATTTAGTTAGGCTCCTCTAAGCCCTCTTCATAAATAGACATTGTCCTTGGACCCTGTCTTCAGCCTGTCTAGTTCAGTTTTAGAGAGAATCCTGTCAAGTTAGTGTAGAGACAATCTTCCACCTTTGCTATATGGTCAATTCCTTATCCTTCACCCTTGATAACTCATCACCCTGGTCTGCCTTGAGCAAAAATCCCCCTGGACCTAATGCTTCCTCTTAGTAATTTTCTACCCACTGCCCCTCTCATTCTTCTTTTTGATTATAAATCCCCATTTGCCCTTGCAGTGTTTAGATTTAAGCACTATCTCTCTCTTATTGAAATTGTCTTGAAACCTTTTACAAAATCCCTGAATACAGTATTCCTCACTGTTTTAATCTGTGTCAATGTAACTTTTTCTCTAATAAGCCTCACTAAGATTTAATCAATGTAAGTTAGACATCTGGAGTATATAACCAGGAGAATTAAATTCAAAATCTCCCAATGAAAGGTCAATCATGCATCATATTTCACCATATGCTGGAGAAAACCAAACCATCTATGCTTGTTGTTTTCTCTCTCTGAAGAGTGGTAGTTGAAGTGTTCTGTCTTTGAGATATGTAGTAGAGGGGCCTCCGATCACCAGGTCTTGTTCAAGGTGCCATTCTTTTTCATGGCACATATCCAAAGTCTCCTATTGTCATTACTCTTTTGAACCTGTGGTTCAGAGGCCCCAGTGACTTACTGAGTGCTGGCTTCTTTTCTAACAGACAGTTCATTTACTCATGTAGGTTTTTGGCCTCAGTGATTGTGGTAATGGGGTCACTCAGACCTGTGGAATCTGCTTTGTAAGGAAGATTCCCTTAGTCTGCTTATCTATGACAGCCAGAGATTATCACCAGCTGCTTCAGCTACCATGGTATTTTTTGGTGTTTCAGAAGCCTGTGTCCTCAGGAGCTGGTGGAGACCAATATTCTTGACATTTGTTTCTCAAGACATGATTTTTCTCAAGTCTGAATATTCTTAATCTTAACTAGCATGCATTTACTTCTACCCCATCTTTTTTTCTCTTATTTTTTATTATGGTAAGAACAAATATCATGAGATCTATCCTCTTAACAAATTATTAGAGTACAGTACGCTATTGTTAACTATAAGCACAGTGTGACAAAAATATCTCTAGGACATATTCATTTGCATAACTGAAACTTCACCCTTGTTTAACATCAACTCCCCAGTTCTCCTCTTCCAAACCCTGGTAACTACTATTCTATTTCCTGCTTCTATGAGTTTGAATATCTTAGACACCTCACCTAAGTGGAATCGTGCAGTATTTGTCCTTCTGTGTCTGGCTTATTTCACTTAGCATAGCACCTTCCAGATTCATACATGTTGTATATGGTAGGATGTCCTTTTTAAAGGCTGAATAATATTCTTTTGTATGAATATGCCACATTTCCTAAACTGCACTCTGCCCAGATAAGACACCTAAAAACCCCTAGACAACTTCATTTTGGGGGCTTAGCTCCCCTAAGTCCCTCCCATATGGGAGTTTTTCTTTCTGCTCAATGAAACTTTTGCTTCTCACCCTCTTGTTGCCTTATCTGGGATTCTCATTCTTCAAGTGCTCTTTTAACAACCTCATTCCTCAAATGCTCTTTTGACAATCTGGGAACACTGAGGGTGTAACAGTGGGTTTCCTAAATAATCTTAAACATAATTATATATTATTTGGAGAAAAATTTAGGACACTCTTTATTTCAGCCTTCCATTTCCCAAGTTTTTTGTTGATGTTGTTGTTGTTTGTTTGTTTGTTTGTTTTTGCGTGGTGGGGGGCTTAGCTTTCTACTGTCAAATGGGCCAATCAAGATTATAACAACAAAAATTAAATAATACAGCCAAACTTTTTTTTCTTTTTCCCTAAGGAAAAGAAAATCATATCTACCTTAAAACTTAGAACTAGTGTTATTATTAACTATAAACACATTATATGCACAAATATAATAGGATCTTTAAATTCAAGTAGGAATTCATGGTGTCATAAAAAAATAATGATACTACATTGTGAAACATACAGATACTCATATTTAGAGACAAAGGGTGGCTCTGCCAGTTAAGCATCTGCCTTCAACTCAGGTCATGATCTTGGAGTCAGGTTCCCTCCTCAATGGGGAGTCTGCTTCTCTCTCTCCCTCTGCCCTTCCCCCCATTCATGTTTTTTTTTTCCTCTCTCTCTCAAATAAATAAAATCTTTAAAAAAAATTTAAATCATATCTAGTTCACATTCCCAAAAAACATGAGTCTTTGGAAGTCTAAGTGCAGAGTGCCATAGTAATCTATACAAAGAAAGAAAATATGCATGGTTGACTAACAGTTTTACATTAAAAAGAAGGAAGATTATATTTTCATACTTACAACTACAAATCTTATGCCACACAACAAATTTAGGAATAGGCAAGTAGATGAAGATCTACAAAGTCTGAAATGAATTAGTATCACCTTCAGTTGCCTTTTTGTAGCAGTGTCTTTTTCATGTAAATGATATGATATTGTTCATGTTGATGATACTATAATGAGAAAAGCCATATGGAAATGAAGTCAGTGGTTATTAGAGAAGTATAAAATATATAGTATAATTAGTCTCAACTTGGTGGAAGGTTTGCAAAGAGTATTGGTGGGGATTAAACAGAAGGCTAAGAAGATCTCAAGGAGATAGTCTTGACTTGTAAATAAAGATGATCAAGCTGAACCTGCTGACTTGGGAACCTCTCAAGTACCTATTGTACTTCCTGATGATGTGGTCTTAGCAACAAGAAAAGACCAAAGTATATAGATCCAAATACATTTATCTGTTCTACTTTGGGGCTATTGCCACACAAGAGCAGCTACTTGTCCTGAGAGGTACAACGATGAGATTATTTTGACTTGTTGGTTGCTTGCTTGTTGCCTGATGGGGTCTAAATCTTCATTGCTATCAATGGGGCTTGAGCTTGCTGAAAAATCATTAGGTGTACAGTGGAGTCCACATCATACACATAAACTGAGATGTTAATGCACTAAATATTCATAGTTTCAATTAGAAGGTAAAATTTTTGTATTTAATTTAGGAAACAGTTATTGATTACACAATATGAACCAATGTACTCAGCAGTGAATATAGAGATATAAATGGGACATAGTCCATTTCTTTAAAGGACTAACCTTTGGTGGTGATCATGGAGGGACATAAGATACTTAGAAATAATATTATTATATTGAATTTTTAATACATTTGTTCACAAAAGGGATTTCTTATTATAAATTGATTATTATGAGTACTAATTATGATGAGTTACAGTGTGCTATCTCTTTTTGTTGATCACCATTATAGTGAGTATAAAGTGTTATCTCATTTTGGCTTTGATTTATATTTTTATAAATGTTAATAATAAGCACCTTTAAAAAATTGTTACTGAGGTACAGTTGATATACAATGTTATATTACTTTCAGGTGTACAACATAGTGATTCAACAATTCTGTACATTACTCAATATACTTACAACAGTAAGTATAGTCACCATCTGTCATCATGCAATGTTATTATTATTGCTAAGTTGTTTCAAAAAAAAACTTTTTGAAAAAATTCCCCTTTCATATTAGCATTATTACAATGTTTTTGTGCATTAAAATTGAGCACACTATTTTTTTTTTTAATTTAGGGTGTTGGGATAATACAAAATAGAAGTTTATTTGCATTATGCAGAGAACATAGAACACATTTGTCAAAAAGACAAATAGGATGGAATTTCTACCTGGATGGATAACTTGACTTCTGGGACTAAGCCCAAGTCTATTGCATTTAGCTTATGCAAGCCATCTCATTTTCCTTTGGTTATCAAAGGAGAATCCCCTCCACTCCACATGTTTGTCAATGAGCTCAGAAAGCTATTGGATCAGGCTGAAATCCACAGGTACTCTTATCTTACAATGATGACAAATGAGCTAAAAAGCCACAGAGAAATTCTCTACCAGCGTCTTTGGCATCAGAAATATGGGTGGAGGGTAAAGTAAATAAGTAATATAAATGAATGTAGCATGTGGGGCATGAAAGCAATTGTGCTTACATGGAAACCATATTCAGTTAGAAGGGCTTGGCCATTATTCATCTCCAGCTGATTGATACTACATAAAAATTGGTGCTCTATGTTTCTAGATGATCTAATTTTGAAAAAGAACCTGAAAATTCAGATTTTTACATGGAAATTTCTCAATATGTCAATCTTGTGTAGATACTGAGGGTGATGAGTTTGCTATTCACCTTCCTATCCCATCCCCTGCAGATTCCCATATATATATATATTTTTTTCATTTTTTCACTATTTCTGGAGAAAAGGAGAAATTTTGGAATATAGTTTTTTTAGAAGTCAAAGGTCTGGGAGCACCTGGGTGGCTCAATCTGTTAAGCCTCCAACTATAGGTCAGGTCATGAGCTCATTGGGTTCCACACTCAGCAGGGAGTCTGCCTAGGATTCTCTCTCTCTCTCTCCCTCTGCCCCTCCTCCTGCTTAGGCTCACTCTCTCTTCCTCTCTCAAATAAATAAATTTAAAAATTAAAAAAAAAAAGTCAAAGTCAAAGGTCTCTATCTATATAGTGTTAACCAACTTATGGCATATGTGACATCATAGTACAGTAAGGAAAGATAGCCTTTTTCAATACTGGTGGGATATAATAAAAACAGCGATTTAGGGCTGGCTTTACTGGTCCATAATTTCTTGGCAATATGAACTTGTATATTTAACTACACAAAGCCTCCTATTTTTTTTTTTCTGCAAAGTGGGGGAAATAAACGAAAATGAGATAAAGTATGTGAAAGAATCTAGCCCTGTCTTTGGTCACATGATAAACCTGCACTTTGTATAATAAATGCAAATTCAACTAGGTTAGTAGAGAACATAATCAGTGTTAGTCTATGAACACATTTTTATTAATATAAATTTTAAATCTCCATTCAGACATTAATATTGAGTGTCATCATGTAATAATATATATAAAAGAGAGGGAAAAGTTCTTCCATTGACATAAGAGCCTTTGTTAAAAATTTTTTTGAAGATTTTATTTATTTGACAGAGAGAGATCACAAGTAGGCAGAGAAGCAGGCAGCGGGGGGGGGGGGGAGAGGGCTCCCTGCTGAGCAGAGAGCCCGATGTAGGGCTGGATCCCAGGACTCTGAGATCAAGACCTGAACTGAAGGTAGAAGCTTAACCCACTGAGCCACACAGGCGCCCCAACATAAGAGACTTTTATGACAAGTATAACAATTATACCTAAGAAGCATGGTTTTTAAGTCATAGAAATGAAAATGTTGTATAAATGTAAAGGTTTATGGTTAGGATAAATTTTATCACATAGCAAGGTCAAAAAGGTGGTTCTGAATGTGAAGGAAAATGGCCTGTGTTGAGGACTTCTCCCCCTTGTCTTCGAGTTCCTCCCACCCGAAGAGATGACCCCACATGCACTATGAGAGGGATACATGCATTTATCAGATCAAAACCAAACCAGTCAGCATCCTCCTTGACCCAGTTAAGAAAATAAATTTAAAAAAAATTTTTAAATAAAGGAAAAAATATGGTAGAGATTCCAGGGGCCTTATTATTTCTATAATATAATTGCTCTTTGGGAATTACTGCAGTTAAAATGAGTTGAGCATTTTTTTTTTTTAATTCCATCTACACTATCTTCCCTTCTCCAATTTTCTGGGCATGTGTATCAGTGTTCAGAAGAAAACAAGGGCTATTCCTGCAGAAGGGCTTTGCCTTTGGAGAGAGTGTCAGGAAGGATGAGTCACTCTTAGAATTGATTCCAGTTAATCTGTTGCCAAGCCGTATTTACTAATGCAGTCATCTAAATCCTGGTGTCCATGGAACAGAGGAAGGCAAATTTGTCCTTGTCATTACATGGCCAAAGGCCTCCTTTGAAAGATAGAAAAAAAAGTAATAATTAAGCTGCAAATTCATCCATAAAATGAAAAGACAGGTTACCTGGGCAAAGGGATCTGGAAGAGGAAGACTCATTTTATTAGGAAGGTCTACGTGTTCTGTACAAATAGCATACACTTGTGCAGAAGAGTTGATTATTTGTCACTATTACTCCCAATCCTGCAGTTAGTCAAGGAAAAACTAAAATTAATAGTTCATTATTACTGACTATACATAATGCTCACTCGATGACCACATTACTGCATTCAGAGACCTTAAGAGACTCACTAAAGCATTTAAATAAAATAAAAAATTGAGTCAGCTTGATTTTGAAAGATCTCAAAGAATAAATATAATCTTTGCTGCCTGAAGTGATTGAATACTAAATCGGGAAAGAAATGTCTTCTAATTTCAACCATCATTATAGATATATAAGATTATACAGTTAAAAGTGATCTGTTGAGAGTACTTAAAATTCCTATATGTTTTTGCTATCTAACAGAAAAAAAATTTAAAGAATACAGAACATGAGGACCTATTAAAGTTTTATATCTTTACTTTATATATCTTATAAAATAAATTATAAAATATATTTTATATCTTAATTTTCTGACTATTGAGCAGTATGACTTTTTTAAATGATAAAAATTAGTTTTATAAAAGTGCGACTAGATGAACTGAAAGATTCCCAGATACTTTGCCAAAAGGATAAACGTCCCTTCTGGTTTACACTGGTTGTAGAACTTGAACCGCTGAAGAAAAGATACAAGTAACAACTAACCTTACCTCCCACTGGGATGATAATAAAGGTTTGGACCTAATAAATTGAAGAGAAAACTAGATTTAAATTATGGAGAGTACTTTTGTCCTCTTTAATTTATGATACAGAGATAGAAAAAGAGCAATAGAGATTGGGTGTTGTATGTTTCATAGGTCCCGTTCCATTAAGTGGGTCATCGAAAAGGTGTTGTGTTTTCTTCTTATTAATAAGTGTTAGATATAAACATTACAATTAGACAAATGAGGAAATTTAATATCTATCCTATCAAATCAAAGTTTAATCAAGTATAAAAGGAGGAAGTGTTGACCGAGGCACATAATTAATTCTGTGTACTGGGGAATGACGATTGGGAGAAAGCTGAGGATGGGATGAAGATTGGTAGATTTTAAGAAAATCTCTAAACTCTGCCCTCCACTACCAGGGCTCTCAATTCTACTTGATTAGAAGAAAGACCACAAAAACAATATCAGCAAATGCATTCAGCTTGATGGATACAAAATGGCTCCAAAGACACATCAAAAAAGACATTTTAAAAACTGCTTTGAGAGATGAATTAAATCTGTGTAATTTGATGTTCTTTATTTTTCTTTTACTGCACTGAAATTTTCCACATCTCTTTTTTATAGCCAGTATTTCTAGTGTTTGTAAAGAAAGCATTTAGTTTTTATTTACTTAATAAAAGCCCAATAGGCAAGATAAACATCAACTCCATTCTTGAAGGAAATGAGGTTGGCAAGAAAGAGGGCAACGTTCTTAGAATATAACTCATGATTAAAACAGGGAAAGGATGGGTAGAATAAAGCCAGATTAAATAAAAGTGTTGAAAAATTATTATAGCTGTAATTTCTTAGAATCTCCTGTGTAGTAGGCACTGTGTAAGGTTCAGTGGAGAATACTAATAAAATATAATATAATTTGCTGTCAATGAGTTTTCAATCTCATTGGAAAGACTAATATATACCACTTAGTATTTAGATTTAGTAGTGTCATGATTAATAAATTATATTTTTACTTTAATAATTTAAAATTATATTTAAAGTTAAATTAGTACTATAGTAGAAGACCTGAGTGCCCCTTTAGGAACTACTATATCAGAATGAATTTCCATTACTAATACTATCACCACCATGGCCATCACACCACCTACTTACTGGGTGCCAACAATTTGCCAGGCACTGTTGTAGTCCCTTTACATTCATTAGCCCATTTAATTCGTGGAACGAACTGTATTGTGGTAATTACAATTACTACTCCTGTTCCACAGATAAGGAACCCAGGTTACTGAGATCAGTTTCTGAAAACATACAGTCTACTGCCTGAAAGGCAAGGGCTAAAAGATGTCCAATTCCCACATAGAGAAAATTAGATATTTTGAAGTGTCTCTGATGTATAGAGATACTAGAAAAAAAGAATTAAAAAAAAAAAACTTTTTAAATGCAGTTCTGGATTCCTAGGAATTTCTGGAAACCTTTACCAGTGAAAAGAAACTTGTCTGATCAGAAAAGGAGGATATGAGAATAAGGAGTAAACTACAATTCTTCTAACAGTTGACTTCTTAATAGAAACAATGAGAAAAGAAGATAAAGAAATAATCATTGTCAAAGTGCTAGGGAGGCTGGTGACAAGTGATAGGGAGTGTTGATATAGAATTGTGTGCCTACAACAATTACCTTTAAGAATAAGAGTGGAAAAATGTTTCAGATCAACAAAAGCTAAATTTGCTACCAGCAAGTTGTCACTAAAGTAACTTCTAAAGAATGTATTTTTACTTTTAAAAGGATGTACTTTTAAAAGAGGAAAATTACCTCAAAGTAGATGTTTAGGTTGCAAGACAGAAAAGTGAGCACAGAAACTGGTAAGCAGAAAATACACAAATTTCATCTGTATGGGAAAAAAACCCATTTTTTAAAAAGTCAAAGATAACCTAGCTCCATCCACATTGCTGCAAATGGCAAATTTCATTCTTTTTCATGGCTAATGTTTCATGATATACATATATCATGGAATATATAATATTCATATGTCATGGAATATGACATACAAATACATATATATGG
Source organism: Mustela nigripes (assembly GCF_022355385.1). Taxonomy (NCBI): domain Eukaryota; kingdom Metazoa; phylum Chordata; class Mammalia; order Carnivora; family Mustelidae; genus Mustela; species Mustela nigripes. The sequence continues at coordinate 232,752,395 of NC_081557.1, read as the reverse complement.
AATATTATATATATATATCATGGAATATCATATATAGCATATATATAAATGATGTATCACTTCTTTATCCATTCATCAGTCTATGAACACTTCAACTGTTTCCATAATTTGACTATTGTTGATAATACTGCTATAAGCATTGGGGTATACATATCCCTTTTAATTAGTATTTTTGTATTTTTTGAGTAAATACCTAGTAGTGCAATTGCTGGATCATAAGGTAGTTCTAGTTTTAAATTTTTGAGGAACCTCCATACTGTTTTTCAGGGTGGCTGCACCAATTTGCATTCCCACCAATAGTGTAAGAGAATTCTCCTTTTTCTCCAACCTCACCAACACCTGTTGTTTTTTGTGTTGTTGGTTTTAGCCATTCTGACAGGTGTGGGATGATATCTCACTGTGGACAAATACCATGTCGTTTGACTTATATGGAATTTAAGAAACAAAGCAAATGAGCAAAGGGGGGAAAATAGACAAATCAAGAAACACTCTTAACTACAGAGAACAAACTGATGGTCACTGAGAAGAGGGGAAATGGGTTGAATAGGTGGTGGGGATTAAGGAGACAATTGTGAGAGCCCAGGCTGTTGTAAGTGTTGACTCACTAAATTTTACACCTGAAACTAAAATTAAACTCTATGTTAACTGGAATTTAAATAAAAAAATTAAAAAAAAAAAGCCAAAGAGAAGAAAAGTTAAAATCAGGCCAAGTAGAAAGCATACAGGAAGATTGCAGACATGAATTAAAAACACAATAGTAATAAAAAAATAAATGTAAATATGCTGTATTTAGCAGCCAACAGATTAATATTATGTTCGATGGAAAATGGTCCAATTATTTTCTATTTACAAGCGATAAACTGAAGCTATGAGGACATGAGAGTTTGAAAATATCAGAAGAAAATCTGTATTAGCTACCTTAGTACAAAAAAGTCTTTAAAGGACATTATTTTAGAAACAAAGTCCTATTTAATAATAGATCAATCAATAAGAAAATTATGTAAATTTATACTAGTATGTCCAGATCAAAATAGCTTTAAAATATAGAAAGTTGGGGTGTCTGGGTGACTCAGTTGTTTAAGGGCCCAACTATAGATTTTGGCTCAGGTCATGATCTTAGGGTCCGGGGAGCTAAGGACCCAGCATGGGACTCTATGCTCAATGGAAAGTCTGCTTCAGGATTCTCTTTCCGTCTTTACTCCCCTTGCTTGTGTGTGTGCTTTCTCTCTAAAATAAGTTTTTTTTTTTAATTAGATATTTTATTTATTTATTTTAGAGAAGCAGCATGAGCAGGGGAGGGGCAGAGGGAAAGGAAGGGAGAGAATCCCAAGCAGACGAACCACTGAGTGTGGAGCCAATGCAGAGCTTGATCTCACACCCCCAGATCATGACCAGGGCCAATATCAAGAGTGAGATACATAACCAGCTCTGCCACCCAGGCACCCCAATAAATAAATCTTTTAAAAAAATATATAGAAAATCAAAATTGTCTGATCTGTTTGGAAGAAATTGGCAAAATATTTAGTACCATGGGAAATTTTCAAACCTTACCTTTCCATTTTTGTTACAACAAATAGACAATCAGATAAAAAGTTGGACAAGGTATGCAATATTTGAAGAATACAATTTGCAAACTTGATTTAATGGACATCTATTTGGAGCCTGCACCCAAGAATCAAGAATGCACATTGGCTTCAAGGACACGTTGAATATTTATAAAATCTGACTATATAGGCCAGAAAGAGAATCTGTAACTTTAACATGTTTTTAGAGTATCTAATGAAACATTTTCTAAACATAATGCAATTAAGTTGTAGAATAACAAAATGATAAATCGAAAAGCCTTATATGTTAGAAAATTTTAAGACTTATTTCTAAATATTTCTAATATCAAAGAAGAAATCATAATGGAAAGTAAATATATGTAGAAATAAACATGACATAACATTAGAGGAAGAATGGATAGGATACTTTTGAGGGAATTTAGATTTAAGAGCTTATACTGAAAGAAAAGGAAGTTTATAAAATGTGAGGTAAGCATCTAATTGAAGAAATTAGAAAGCAAAAAAAGAATCACCCTAAAGGAAGTAAAAGCAAAGAAATAATAAAAAATAAAAACAGATAAAAGCATTAAAAAACAAGAATTCAGTTCTTTGAAAACATTATAAAAACAGACAAATATATGAAAAATGACCTAGAAAATAGGAGCGAAGTCACAGGTAAGCAATATTAGAAATTTAAAAGAGGACATAAATACAGATATAATGGATTCTAAAGAGGAAGGATCAGAATAACTTCACATTAATACAATAGAAGTGTTAAAGAAACTTGACAAAATCTAGAGGCCAAGACTCATCAACTTTTCTCTTTGTACTAATTAATATCATGGTTATCCTAAAGGAGGGAACACTCTATTTCCTAGAGAATTTAAATTTATGTTTGCCTCTATTAGCAAAAGCTGATGTTTGAATTAGTTATATAAGCATGGATTTATGGATTTATCTTAAATCCATAAATTTAAATTTAAATTTAAATTTTTAATGTTGTCCAATTCACAGTGTTTTTGAGATGTGGTTTTCACTGGATCATGGATCCTTATTAGAAGGTCCTTATTGGGGGTGCCTGGGTGGCTCAGTGGGTTAAAGCCTCTGCCTTCAGCTCTGGTCATGATCCCAGGGTCCTGGAATCTAGCCCGGCATCAGGCTCTCTGCTCAGTAGGGAGCCTGCTTCCCCCTCTCTCTCTCTCTGCCTGCCTCTCTGCCTACTTGTGATCTCTATCTGTCAAATAAATAAATAAAATATTAAAAAAAGAAGGCCCTTATTGTTCCATTTGATCTACCAGAGCTATGGGTATAAAGATCTCCCCAAGGTATAAGGGGCTGAAAATTAGAAAGCCCTCTTCTTGAAAGTCTTCAAAAGCCAGATATCTTGCCTTTCCCTCCAATTTTCTCTTTCCAATCCTGTAAGAAAATGGAAGAGAAGTAGGGAAATTATTGGAAGAAGGTTCTTCCAGTTCACTAGGAAAGAATTAAAAAAAAAAAAGTTGCAACCCATCTACTTCATGAAATTTTATCTTTAGAAAAATCATGGGAGGGATGCCTGGATGGCTCAGTTGATTAAACATCCACCTTTGGCTCAGGTTATGATCTGGTGTCCTGGGATTGAGCCCAGCTTTGGGCTCCCTACTCAGCCAGGGGTCTGTTTCTCCCTTTGCCCCTCACCCTGCTCTCATGCTTGTTCTCTCTCTCTCTCTCTCTCAAATAAATAAATAAAATCTTAAAAGAAAAAGCAAAAAAGAAAACTCATGGCCAAACATAGAAAATAAGATGTTGGAGTTAAGCTCTGACATATGTCTTGGAAATATCCCCAACTTGATGAAAGTGGACCAATAACAAATAATACATTTTTAAATTTGTCAGAAGTTTAGTGTCTGGATTTAAAGAAAATAATTACTGTAAGCCTTGCTTTATCACTGATTATTTAAATGTTTCTTTTATAAAGTAAAAGGGTTAAAAATGGTATTCTGTCAGAAAAGACAGATAAATAATATACTTAATGTACTTATCATAGTGTTTGGTGCATGGTAAGCACTCAATATATGTTAGCTATTTATATATATTGTAGAGAAAATATTTTGTATTTACCTGTATTAAACATGCTTTAATATTTTTACTTTTTCTAATATAGTACAAACTTGTCAATTCTCCTTTGCTCTAAGATTGTGCTCTGTGCTGCTCAGTGTTCTCTTGTGTGTTAAATGATGGGGACAGTAGTACTTAGTGGCACATATTATTTTTTTTTTTCTAATATTCTTACCAGACAAAAGCAAATACTGAGGTAAGAGGAGAAATAAGAGAAAGAAAGGCAGGGCCATTATCATTATTATGATGCCCTAGAATTTGTGTAAGGACTATGTTTCAAAATGTAAAAAGACTGAAAGCACCAAGGGCTGCTAGGAAAGGTTGGAGGATAAAGCATTAGAAAAGAAGAATTTTACCAGTAGATTTTTCTAAAATTATTCTCAGAATTTCAAACATGTAAAAGAATTTGTTAATCGTTCTCTTTTAATTGATGACTCGGACAGTGTGAAAACTGTAGAAAAATAAACTCAGCATTCTGCACCTAAATTTTTACAGGAGGCTTTTTTTGTGTGGATACATTAGAATTTAGGAAAACATTATGCATAGCTTTCATTTCCTAATTAAGCAACACCTTCAGTAAAGCCACCAGTGGCTTATTAGTTGGATTAATTAGAGCAGCTGCTGCCCCTTCATTTTACCAGATGTTAAAAGTTCTCCATGGGCTTGATGGATCATACAGGTAATTAAACAACTATATACATATAGTTGTTTACTATAATATATATTTGTTATATATATATATATATATATATATATATATATAGTTGCTATATATATATAGTTGTTTAATTACCTGTATGATAAATATATATCATATATATATAATATTAAATAATTACTTTTCTATATTGTTTATTTAATATATATATTGTTTATATATAAATATATATAGTTAGTATATATATATTTAGTTTTATATATAGTTGTTTAATTACCTGTATGATATATATATCATATATATATAAAATATTAAATAATTATAAATTTTCTATATTGTTTAGTTAAACAAATACTCTTAATCATATAGAGGTGCTTCTTTAGCTATTTACAAAAAAAAAAAGACCCATAATTGTATGTAGTCCTATAGGTATAACTATGTTCCATAGGATTTAGTTGGCTTTTAAATTACATAACAATTTAATTTTATTTGAGAGTAAAAAAAAAATTGTAGTTCATCTATGTGTGTTGCTTTAGATGACTTTTTCCCATATTCAACTCATTGCTGACATCTAAAAAATCTGATTCAACAGACTAAATGCACTAATATATGTAAAATTCTAACATTTCTGGGGGAAAATACAAACATAAGTAAGATACGGTCAGTGAGCTTAAAAAGCATTTAATAGGATAAAGTCAAGACAAACCTGAGGAGTCAAAGTAAAATTGTTGGAACATTTTTTGACTTCCCCCCAAAAAATCATTTTTTGATTTTTTGATTTCCCATTATTTTGATATGCATAAGTCAGGACCAAAAATGTGAACATGAAGATGACAGTAGCAGCAAAAATGGATTACATTTTTTATTGTGACCACAATGTAGTTAAAGGCAGGTCATACATATTTACATCCTTAAGGAGCTTTCCTACAGTGATCCCACAATATTTCTAAAGCTACAGGGCTTGTCTTCAATCCATGTTGGTACTTTGGAATTAACTTGCCTCACCATGATGGTCCCCTGCTTATCAATATAAAATCGTGATTATCCTCTATCTCACCATTCTTTTATTGTTTTAGGGATTTCGTTCTGCTGCTTCTTATTAAAATTGAAGTCTAAATTTTACGTTTTCCTTTCCCATTGTGTCTTTTGTTAGTATCATTAAAGAAATTTCTTAGTTATACCAAACTGATATTCTGTTACTAAATATCATCCCAATATTAAATAGTTTAGTCATTAATTATAAGATATATTTGGATGCTTCTTTGAGTGTTTGAAATAACTTCTCAAATTGGTCTATTAAATATAAGTTAGGGAATTTCATGTTCAATGTTCAAGTTATACTTACTAATAAAAAATATTTAATATGTTCCTAAGAGAAAAAAGAAACTTTTGATGCCTTTAAATATTCTTTCCATCAGACAGTCTATTCAGAAAGAGTTTATAAGATGCAAATTAATCTCAAGAGAACGGAAAATAGAAGAGTTGCTTAGTCTTCCCTGGAGATACGATTATAAAATGAAAATGAATCTGACACTCAGCAAAAAATGTCTAAATCCATTGAGATTTGAAGAAGAAAGAAACGAACAAACCAAAGAAAGACATGGCACACCGTTATTTCTCTAAAAATTATAATACCAATTTTCTAAACATGTTGAAAGGGATGGCATAAAAGGAATCAAACTCTTGGATACAAGGAAAATCGGGGAGAAGCTTTATGGCAATGACAGTTGCCAGAAGTAAGAAAAAAAAAGTTACTCTTTTATGTCTTTCTACCCACACTTTGAAGTAGAATCTAAGAACTCCAAGTAGATTTCTCACTCTGAAAATGCTTTTCAATATTATATACCCAAGATATTTCCCATTATGTGTTTTTACGTGTATAAAACATATGGGATCTTATTACAAAGTTCTCCAGTAAGAATTCTGTAAGATTTCCCAAATTACAGTTAGCAATTACCTGTGGCTCTTTTAAAAGATGTCCACAGATTCTTTGATACTCCTCTTCTCAACAGGTGAAGATTTTTCATCTTTATTTGAATGTGGGCTGCACTTAATAGCTCACCTCTAGGGAATAGAATTCAGCAGAAGTTAGAGGATGTCACTGTTGACATTACATTTTAAAAAGACAGTGATCTTTGTCTTAACTGCATCGTCTTCTCTCTGTCTCAGATCATGTGCTTTGGGGAAGCCAGCTGCCATGTTTTAAGGTAGTTGGGCACAGGGAGGGGAGGATATGGAGGGTGCTGGCTGCCATGTTGTGAGGATATTGAAGCAGCCAAAGTAAAGGCCACATGGTGAATCACATAAATGAAGTCAGAGGCAGATTTTTCTAGATTTGCTAATATTTATGTGAATGAGCATGGAAGTAAATCTTTGGTCTGACCATGAAGTGATAGCGTTCCTGTTTGAGAGCTTGACTACAACTTCATGAGAGACACTAAGCTAGAATTCCCCGGCTAAATCACTCTTGGATTTCTGACCTACAGAAACTATGAGACAAGAAATACTAGTTTGTTTTAAGCCACTAAATTTGCTGTGTTATTGCACACTAGTAGTTAATACATTGAAAGGTTAAACTAATAAATGCGACAACTTTTTGTTTCACAGATTTATGAATTTTTTAAAGTATAGCTCTCAAGTAATATACTTGAATAGTAACAATTATTTCTTATCTTGTATTTTATTGAGTTGGACACTTTTTATGGTTAGCTGATATTTACTTGATAGCCAGAATTTAATTAGTATTGACTACAAAAACATTTTTTTAAAGATTGTATTTATTGACTATGTAAACAATATTTTTTGTTAATTTTTGTACAGAATTACCCCTGAAATATTTGTGGCCTCTGAATTATTGGCAATACTTCCAAATTACCTAAACTTAAAGGAAATACATGTAACCCATTATCTTTTTATTTGATTCGAGTGTTATCATATTTGTTAAATGTTTGATAACTATCAAAGAAAACAGTACAATATTAAGAGGGTGTGATATTTGAGTTCAAATTTCCTGTCAAAAGTGATGTGATATAGATCTGCATTATGAATCAATAAGACATAATTTTAATTAAATTTAAGTATTTTCTCTACATAAGAGTCACTAGAAAAAAAAGCAATTGTAGGGAATTTTTTTTTAAAGATTTTATTTATTTATTTGACAGAGATCACAAGTAGACAGGGAGACAGGCAGAGAGAGAGAGGGAAGCTGGCTCCCTGCTGAGCAGAGAGCCCAATGCAAGGCTTGATCTCAGGACCCTGGCTGTCCTGTCTCGGGACCTGAGATGAAGGAAGAGGCTTAACCCTCTGAGCCACCCAGTGCCCCAACTTTAGGGAATTTTTGTTGTAAAACAAAAACCCTGCAACTTACGGAAATGAGCAGTCCACAGGCACCTGAATGAACACACCAAATTAGTCAAAGATCCTTCAATACAAATTTAAGAACATATTATTATGGACAGTGAATTAAAGGAGTTATGTAGTTATCAAATATTTAAATAGGAGGAATATTAAGGGTCTTTTAACACTTCTTTAGTTAAAAAAGACCATAGGGATATGAGAAGTCTCAATTATATATAAAGTCAATAATCAAGTTAAAAAAATAATGCATTTAAACAAAAAGCATCAACAGCTCTTATTTGTTAATATTTTGATTCTAGTTAACACCATCTCTCATACTATTAACCAACCTATATTATGAATGTCTCTTTACATATTAGGTGACATTAATGAGGGCTTAAGGTGGATGGTCATATTTGTTACTAACTTACATGACTGGTATGTATCTTTTAGGAATTCTTCACACATTTCATAACATAAATGTTATACTATGTTATATTTTTAATAGTTTTGTTTCTATCTTTGTCTTCTAAAACTCTGGTAACATTGAGGACAAGAACTTTGTCTTATACTTTTTTTTTTTTCCTCTCCTCACTGTTTGGTACATTACTAATACCATGGAAGGCACTGAATTGAAACTGGTTGATAGGGATGCCTGGGTGGCTCAGCTGTTTAAGTGTTTGCCTTCAGCTCTGGTCATGGTCCCAGGGTCCTTGTATCATCAAGTCCCACATTGGGCTCTTTGCTAAGTGCGGAGCCTGCTTCTCTCTTTGCCTGTTCTGCCTGCTGCTTCCCCTGCTTGTTCTTTCTCTCTCTGATAAATAAATTTTTAAAAATCTTTGAAATTGGTTGATAGTATGTTTGACTGGAATGAGTTTGACTTTAAAGAATTGTTAGAAGAGGTTGTGCTCCTCAGCTTGGACTTGTAGAGGTAACTTGAAGGAGAACATCAAACTCCTATTGAAGTATCTGTGGAATATTTTTCTTCATTTCCCTTCATATTATTAGAGAAAATTAAAAATAAGAATGGTGACTTGTCATATGAAATGATTTGTTGTCTCAAGGAACTTAAAATATTTACTGAAAGTCTCTATATTGATAATAATGTGGCTCTTGTCAGTGTATTGAAAGAATAAAAGAATCTCAAGATTATATTTTGTCAGTCAAAAGAATAAAAGATCCCATGATTATATCTCTAAGAATATCTTAAGTGACAGAGAATGGCTAAAGTTAAGCATTACTCTCTGTAGAGACATTCCAATTTTAGAAACATTTCCAGGGTAAAGACATAAAACAACCTTTCTGTGATCAGCCAAACCCAGATAATTTTCTTTAGCACTTTTTAACCAAAATACTAAAATACAGACTACTAACAGCTTGAAGGATACTGAAAGGAGAGTAATCAGGAAGTGTCTGGGCTCATATCATGTCATTTGGACATTGCTGAATGAATTTGAGATATCAGTCTGGAAAGGAGAAGTTTCAAGTTAAAAAAGAAAAAGCACTTTCAAGTATTTCATGTTTTATTACTAGTAGAAAGGCACGACAGGAAGTTTTTAAGAAACAGAATTCAATCTAACGTATGGAAATACTTTTAGATAATTAGCAATGCCCTAAAACATGACTTTGGAAACCAGTTGTTGAGACTGAACTTTAATGAGTATATTAGACAAGGTTATATCTATGGTGCCTTCAAACTCTTTGATTCCATAACTTCACAATTTACCCATCTACAAAAACATCTCTTTCTCTTTTCTATATATCTATATGACTACATTCATCTTTTAAAATTGTCATGGTAGTTTTTGCAAAAGTGGAGATAAGTAAATGGTCAATCTACCATAATTGTAAGACGTTTCCTACAAAGTCTGGCCGAGAAAATCAGTCTTAATTGGTTATAATACATCTGACTTCCTCCATTGTGCAAGTAATTCTGCTCCAAAAATGACACATGCATTCTTCCTATTCTAAACTCTGATGTTGTCATTATCTTTCTCAAAACTAACAACTAATTTTTTATATGGAAACAGTCTACTTAAAATCACAGGTCCAAAATTATAAGTAACATTTCTGAATATAATTGTCCAGGTACTTTATACTCCAATACAATATATTATATATACATATATATGTATATATAATTCATATATAATTCATATATATATAATACTGTATATAGCTTAGTATATCTTACTATTTAGTTTAGTATATTTTACTGTATAGGTTACTGTATCTCTAAATGGCTATCTGACTTTGCTTTCTCAGTGACTTTATATGCTTTTTTCTCCTTTCCACTTAAAATCATAATGTCTACTTTCACCATTAAAAAAAAAAAAAAAGAAAGAAGTTAACTGAACCAGGAAGAAATAGAAAGCCTGAAGAGACCCATAACCAGTAAGGAGATTGAAACAGTCATTAAAAATCTCCAAACAAACAAAAGCCCAGGGCCAGACGGCTTCCTGGGGGAATTCTACCAAACATTTAAAGAAGAACTAATTCCTATTCTCCTGAAACTGTTCCAAAAAATAGAAATGGAAGGAAAACTTCCAAACTCATTTTATGAGGCCATCATCACCTTGATCCCAAAACCAGACAAGGATCCCATAAAAAAAGAGAGCTATAGACCAATATCCTTAATGAACACAGATGCAAAAATTCTCACCAAAATACTAGCCAATAGGATTCAACAGTACATTAAAAGGATTATTCACCACGACCAAGTGGGATTTATTCCAGGGCTGCAAGGTTGGTTCAACATCCACAAATCAGTCAATGTGATACAACACATCAATAAAAGAAAGAACAAGAACCATATGATACTCTCAATAGATGCTGAAAAAGCATTTGACAAAGTACAGCATCCCTTCCTGATCAAAACTCTTCAAAGTGTAGGGATAGAGGGCACGTACCTCAATATCATCAAAGTCATCTATGAAAAACCCACCGCAAATATCATTCTCAATGGAGAAAAACTGAAAGCTTTTCCGCTAAGGTCAGGAACACGGCAGGTATGTCCATTATCACCACTGCTATTCAACATATTACTAGAGGTCCTAGCCTCAGCAATCAGACAACAAAAGGAAATTAAAGGCATCCAAATCAGCAAAGAAGAAGTCAAATTATCACTCTTCACAGATGATATGATACCATATGTGGAAAACTCAAAAGACTCCACTCCAAAACTGCTAAAACTTGTACAGGAATTCAGTAAAGTGTCAGGATATAAAATCAATGCACAGAAATCAGTTGCATTTCTCTACACCAACAGCAAGACAGAAGAAAGAGATATTAAGGAGTCAATCCCATTTACAATTGCATCCAAAACCATAAGATACCTAGGAATAAACCTAACCAAAGAGACACAGAATCTATATGCAGAAAACTATAAAGTACTCATGAGAGAAATTGAGGAAGACACAAAGATATGGAAAAATGTTCCATGCTCCTGGATTAGAGGAATAAATATTGTGAAAATGTCTATGCTACCTAAAGCAATCTACATATTTAATGCAATTCCTATCAAAGTACCATCCATCTTTTTCAAAGAAATGGAAAAAATAATTCTAAAATTTATATGGAACCAGAAAAGACCTCGAATAGCCAAAGGGATATTGAAAAAGAAAGCCAACGTTGGTGGCATCACAATTCCGGACTTCAAGCTCTATTACAAAGCTGTCATCATCAAAACAGCATGGTACTGGCACAAAAACAGACACATAGATCAATGGAACAGAATAGAGAGCCCAGAAATAGACCCTCAACTCTATGGTCAACTAATCTTCGACAAAGCAGGAAAAAATGTCCAATGGAAAAAAGACAGCCTCTTCAATAAATGGTGTTGGGAAAACTGGACATCCACATGCAGAAAAATGAAATTGGACCATTTCCTTACACCACACACTAAAATAGACTCAAAATGGATGAAGGACCTCAATGTGCGAAAGGAATCCATCAAAATCCATGAGGAGAACACAGGCAGCAACCTCTTCGACCTCTGCCGCAGCAACATCTTCCTAGGAACAACACCAAAGGCAAGGGAATCAAGGGCAAAAATGAACTATTGGGATATCATCAAGATCAAAAGCTTTTGCACAGCAAAGGAAACAGTTAACACAATCAAAAGACAACTGACAGAATGGGAGAAGATATTTGCAAACGACATATCAGATAAAGGACTAGTGTCCAGAATCTATAAAGAACTTAACAAACTCAACACCCAAAGAACAAATAATCCAATCAAGAAATGGGCAGAGGACATGAACAGACATTTCTGCAAAGAAGACATCCAGATGGCCAACAGACACATGAAAAAGTACTCCATATCACTGGGCATCAGGGAAATACAAATCAAAACCACAATGAGATATCACCTCACACCAGTCAGAATGGCTAAAATCAACAAGTCAGGAAATGACAGATGCTGGCGAGGATGCGGAGAAAGGGGAACCCTCCCACACTGTTGGTGGGAATGCAAGCTGGTGTGGCCACTCTGGAAAACAGCATGGAGGTTCCTCAAAATGTTGAAAATAGAACTGCCCTATGACCCAGCAATTGCACTATTGGGTATTTACCCTAAAGATACAAACTTAGTGATCCAAAGGGGCACGTGCACCCGAATGTTTATAGCAGCAATGTCCACAATAGCCAAACTATGGAAAGAACCTAGATGTCCATCAACAGATGAATGGATCACGAAGATGTGGTATATATACACAATGGAATACTATGCAGCCATCAAAAGAAATGAAATCTTGCCATTTGCGACAACATGGATGGAACTAGAGCGTATCATGCTTAGCGAAATAAGTCAAGCAGAGAAAGACAACTATCATATGATCTCCCTGATATGAGGAAGTGGTGATGCAACATGGAGGCTTAAGTCGGTAGGAGAAGAATAAATGAAACAAGATGGGATTGGGAGGGAGACAAACCATAAGTGACTCTTAATCTCACAAAACAAACTGAGGGTTGCTGGGGGGAGGGTGTTTGGGAGAAGGGGGTGGGATTATGGACATTGGGGAGGGTGTGTGTTTTGGTGAGTGCTGTGAAGTATGTAAACCTGGTCCAGTGTGTCTTTTAAGGCCTTTATTTCCTTGCTGATCTTTTGCTTAGATGACCTGTCCATTTCAGTGAGGGGAGTGTTAAAGTCCCCTACTATTATTGTATTATTGTTGATGTGTTTCTTTTATTTTGTTATTAATTGGTTTATATAGTTGGTTTATATAATTGGTTTATATATTGGTTTATATAATTGGTTTATATAGCAGCTCCCACGTTGGGGGCATAGATATTTAAAATTGTTAGATCTTCTTGTTGGACAGACCCTTTGAGTATGATATAGTGTCCTTCCTCATCTCTTATTATAGTCTTTGGCCTAAAATCTAATTGATCTGATATAAGGATTGCCACTCCTGCTTTCTTCTGATGTCCATTAGCATGGTAAATTCTTTTCCACCCCCTCACTTTAAATCTGGAGGTGTCTTCGGGCTTAAAATGAGTTTCTTGGAGGCATCATACAGATGGGTTTTGTTTTTTTATCCATTCTGATACCCTGTGTCTTTTGACAGGGGCATTTAGCCCATTAACATTCAGGGTTACTATTGAGAGATATGAATTTAGTGCCATTGTATTCCCTGTAAGGTGACTGTTACTGTATATGGTCTCTGTTCCTTTCTGATCTACCACTTGTAGGCTCTCTCTTTGCTTAGAGGACCCCTTTGAATATTTCCTGTAGAGCTGGTTAGGTGTTTGCAAATTCTTTCAGTTTTTGTTTGTCCTGGAAGCTTTTAATCTCTCCTTCTATTTTCAATGATAGCCTAGCTGGATATAGTATTCTTGGCTGCATGTTTTTCTCGTTTAGTGCTCTGAAAATATCATGCCAGCTCTTTCTGGCCTGCCAGGTCTCTGTGGATAAGTCAGCTGTCAATCTAATATTTTTACCATTGTATGTTACAGACTTCTTTTCCCGGGCTGCTTTCAGGATTTTCTCTTTGTCACTGAGACTTGTAAATTTTACTATTAGGTGACGGGGTGTGGGCCTATTCTTATTGATTTTGAGGGGCGTTCTCTGAACCTCCTGAATTTTGATGCTCGCTCCCTTTGCCATATTGGGGAAATTCTCCCCAATAATTCTCTCCAGTATACCTTCTGCTCCCCTCTCTCTTTCTTCTTCTTCTGGAATCCCAATTATTCTAATGTTGTTTCGTCTTATGGTGTCACTTATCTCTCGAATTCTCCCCTTATGGTCCAGTAGCTGTTTGTCCCTCTTTTGCTCAGCTTCTTTATTCTCTGTCATTTGTTCTTCTATATCACTAATTCTTTCTTCTGCCTCATTTATCCTAGCAGTGAGAGCCTCCATTTTTTATTGCACCTCATTAATAGCTTTTTTGATATCAACTTGGTTAGATTTTAGTTCTTTTATTTCTCCAGAAAGGGCTTTTATATCTCTCGAGAGGGTTTCTCTAATATCTTCCATGCCTTTTTCGAGCCCAGCTAGAACCTTGAGAATTGTCATTCTGAACTCTAGATCTGACATATTACCAATGTCTGTATTGATTAGGTCCCTAGCCTTTGGTACTGCATCTTGTTCTTTTTTTTGTGGTGAATTTTTCCGTCTTGTCATTTTGTCCAGATAAGAGTATATGAAGGAGCAAGTAAAATACTAAAAGGGTGGCAACAACCCCAGGAAAATATGCTTTAACCAAATCAGAAGACATCCCAAATCGTGAGGGGGGGTAAAGGAAATAAAAAGAGGTTCAAAAAGGAAGAAAGAAAAAAAAGGAAAAAAAAAGAATTAAAAAAAAAAGAAAACAATTAAAGAAAAATATAAAAAAGAAAAAAATATATATATTAGATAAACTAGTTAAAAAACGTTAAACAAGAAAAGGGTAAAAGTTAAAAAAAATTTTATCAGAAGGTGAGAAAAAAAAAAATGAAAAAGAAAAAAAGTAAATTAACTGCAAGTCTAAAAAAAAATCACAGGGAGAAAGCCATGAGTTCCGTGCTTTGCTTTCTCCTCCTCTGGAATTCTGCTGCTCTCCTTGGTATTGAAACCGCACTCCTTGGTAGGTGAACTTGGTCTTGGCTGGATTTCTTTTTTTTTTTTTTTTTTTTAAGATTTTATTTATTTATTTGACAGAGAGAAATCACAAGTAGATGGAGAGGCAGGCAGAGAGAGAGATGGAAGCAAGCTCTCTGCTGAGCAGAGAGCCCAATGCGGGACTCGATCCCAGGACTCTGAGATCATGACCTGAGCCCAAGGCAGCGGCTTAACCCACTGAGCCACCCTGGCGCCCCTTGGCTGGATTTCTTGTTGATCCCTGGGGGAGGTGCCTGGTGTAGTGATTCTCAAGTGTCTTTGCCCCAGGCGGAATTGCACCGCCCTTAACAGGGGCCTGGCTGAGTAATCCACTTGGGTTTGCTTTCAGGAGCTTTTGTTCCCTGAGCGCTTTCTCTAGAGTTCCGGAGGACGGGAATACAAATGGCAGCCTCCTGGTCTCCAGCCCGGAGGGGCCGAGAGCCCGGGGCCCCACTCTTCAGTGCGCCCTCAGAGAACAGCGCCCAGTTACTCCTGTCTGCCTGACCTCCTGCCGCGCTCCAAGCTCACCGAGCCTGTGGCTGGTTCAAGGTAACACCGAGCTGTGAGCTTAATGTCGGCTCTGTCTCTGTAGCCGGCTTTTCCGTTCCAATACCTGCAAGCTCTGCGCCACTCAGACACCCCCGTTCCTCTTGTGACCCTGCGGGACCTGAGGCCACACGGACCCCGCGTGGGCTTCCTCCTGATTTAACCTCTGGAGCGATGTCCCTCCGCAGAACAGACTTTTAAACATCCTGATTTTGTGCTCCGTTGCTCCGCCGTTTGCCGGGAGCCGGCCCCTCCCCCCGGGGTCTATATTCCCGTCGCTTTGGATTCACGTCTCCGCCAGTCCTACCTTTCAGAAAGTAGTTGTTTTTCTGTTTCCAGAATTGCTGTTCTTCTTCTCTTTGATCTGCTGATGGATTTGCAGGTGTTTGCAATCTTTAGATAAGCTATCTAGCTGATCTCCTGCTAGCTGAAGTAGTCTCAGCCTGCTACTTCTCCGCCATCTTGATTCCTCCCCCTTCCATTTTCATTCTTTTGCATGTGGCTTCCTGTATTTCTATAATCTACTTTGTGTCTCAGAATAATATGATGATTCTATACCCAAGTCTTTCATCATTAGGAATTCTGTATTTTTAGCCTAACTCTGATCAGAGTCAGAATTCAATGTTTATATGTTGAATTTAATTGAAATCGCAAAATTCCTCATATAAAATATAATTTATGAAAGTTGGAATTTTTTACCATGTCAAATAGGTATAGTTAATTCATGTCCTTTATAGCAATCTATTGATTCAGAAGTTTTTATTTAAACTACATCAGTCAATAAAAATTATTACTCTTTTCTTAGGATATTTACATAGATCCCAATTCTCTTCCCAGTAACTGCTCAATAGCTACTAAAGTAAGAATAGTATCTCTGTGTACCCAATGATGGCTTCAAATCAGTTACAAAAGTCCCTTTCTAGTATTTACTAGACTAAATCCAAATTAATTTGCTTCAGGTATATTAAGATTATTGGCATTTGCTTGTGTTGAAAAAGCCAAAAGAGAACTAGAGGTACAGGGTATTTTGAAAATGTGTGAAAAAATAAAGGAAATGTTATGAACAATGTTTTCCTTAATTTATGCATAAATATATTGATAAAATGGAAATTAAGTTAATATTGAAAAAATTAATATGTTTACAGTTTCTGTGTTCAATTGAAAAATAGTTGATATGTTAGTTTTCATGTGTACAACATAGTGACTTGGTAATTAGATGCTTTACAAAATTCTCACCATGATAAGCATCTGTCACCACACAAAATTAGTACATTATTGCCTGTATTTCCTATACTGTACTTATCTCCTGACTTATTTATTTTGTAACTGGAAATTTATATCTCATACTTCGACCTGTTTTTTATTCTCTCACCCTTCTACCCTATAGCAACCATCAATTTGTTCTCGGTAGTTATGTCTGTCTCTTTTTGTTTTTCCCTTTGTTTCTTAGATTCTACATATAAGTAAAATCATATGGTATTTGTCTTTCTCTGACTCACTTTAGTTAGCATAATGCCCTCTAGGTCCATCCATGTTATTGTGAATAATATTTTATGCCATTTTATGGCTGAGTAACATTCCATTCTGCATATTTACAACATCTTTTTATTCATCTGTCAATGGACTGCTCGGGCGTTTCCATATCTTGGCTATTGTAAATAAGGCTACAGTAACATGGAATACATTTATCTTTGCAAATTAGTGTTTTTGTTTTTTCCAGATAAATACCCAGAAGTGGAATTACTGGGTCATATGGAATTTCTATTTTTAATTTTGTGAGGGAAAAGATTGTTTTCCATAGTGGCTGTACCAGTTTACACTCCCACCAACAGTTGATGAGGCTTCCATAATCCTCCACATTCTCACCCATTCTTGTTATTTCTTGTCTTTTTGATACTAACCATCCTGACAACATGTGATGATAATCTCATTGTGGATTTGATTTGCCATTTCCCTGATGATGAGTGATATTGAGCATCTTTTCATATCTGTTGTCTATTTGTATGTCTTCTTTGGAAAAATATCTATTCAGGTCCTCTGTACATTTTTTAATCAGATTGCTTTTTGGTATGGTGTTGTGTAAGTTCTTTATATAGTTTGGCCCATATAGTTATTAGCCCATTATCAAATATATCATTTGCAATTATCTTCTCCCTTTTTAATTTTATTCACTGTGCAAATACTTTTTAGTTTGATGTAGTTCCAGTTGTTTAATTTTCTTTTTTTTTTCTTTATCTAAGGGGACATATCCAGAAAATATTGCTAAGGCTGATGTGCAAGACATTGATCTATGTTTTCTTTTAGAAATTTAATGGTTTCAGGTCTTATAGTTAAGGTCTTTAGTCTATTTTGAGTTTATTTTGTATATAGTGTGAGAAAGTGGTCAGTTTTATTCTTTTGCAAGTAACTGTGCTGTTTTCACAACACCATTTATTGAGGAGACTTTTTCCACATTGTATATTTTTGTTTCCTTTGCTGTATATTAATTGACTATGTAAATGTAGATTTATTTCTTCAACTTTAGCAGGTTCTTTTTTGTATTTTCTATTTCTTTGTTGAAGTTTTCACTAATTTTGTGCACTTTTCTCTCAAGTTCAGTTAAGTATCTTCATGACCACTACTTTGAATTCTTTATCAGATAGACCACTTACCTCCATTTTGTTTAGCTCTTTTTCTGGAGTTTTGTCTTTTTCTTTCTTTTGAATATTTCTCTATCTTCTCATTTTGTTTGGCTCTCTGTGTTTCTTACTATGTATTGGGCAGGTCAGCTACAACCCTAGTCTTGAAAGTTAGGCCAGTTGCCTGCAATGATCAGCCTTGACTACTACACGCATACTGGCATGCAGGGCTTGCCCCTGACAAGGCTGACAGAAAGGTCTCACTGTACCCACTGCAGGTGCACTGCTAGGTGCTGCTAGCTCCTGCTGCAGCTGATTGAGAGACCCAAATATGGCTACAGCAGGCAGGCTGATGTGTGGGGCTAACTCCCTACTCCCAAGGCAGAAGTTGCTCTCAAGGTGCACTAGGCTGTCTGCCAGATGTGGTGGCCAGGGAATAGTTACTCCAGGGCCATGCTTGTCCCAACTGAGACCACCTGTGCAGTGTGGCCAGGTGGGAGCCACAAGTGAGGGGTATTTACTGGAGAAGAAGGCCTCAGTGGGGTGGATCAGTGGAACACCTTGGCTGGGCAATTAGTGTTAGCAAGGTAGATGGAGAGTGTCAGAACTGTTTCCTGCAAGTGTCTACCTAGCTAGGCTGAAGGAGGGCAAGAAAAATAGTACCTACTAGTGCCTCCATTCCTAGAGAAAGCTTCAGCAGATCCCTGTCCCTCTGGTACATGTACTAAAGTTAGTCAATCTTCACATATACTACAAATGTTTTTCTAACTGCTACTTCCAAACTGGGTCTTGGTCCAAGAGATATATCATCTGGCTCTTTAAGAGTGGAGATTCAGTTTCCTTTAGCCCCCTCATTCTTCCAAAGTTAAGTCTTGCCAATTTTCCAAGGTGTTGGAGCTAATCCCCACCAGTTTTCAAAGCAAGCCTTGTCTTTCCAGCACAGGCTTCCAGGGCTGGGTGCTTGATTTGAGGCTTGATACCTTTTTCAGAGAGTGCTTCCCTGCTTGTGATAGCCCTCCTACTTGTGAGTTATTGTCACACTGAATGGGGATTTGATTCCCTATCACAACTCTTCCCTTCCTACACTTCATGGTGTAGGCTTTTTTTTTTTTTTCTTTTTCCTTTAAATCCTTTGAGGAATGGAAGATTGGCTTTACTAGTCTCAGATCATTTTCAGGTTAGATTACATTACATGTAGTTGTTGCTTGCGTATGTCTGTGGAAGAAGGTGAACTCAGAGACTCCTACTCCAGCATCTTCCTAAAACATTTACAGTTTGGGGGCCCCTGGGGGGGTCAGTCATTTAGGCATCTGCCTTTGGCTCAGGTCATGATCTCAGAGTCCTGGGACCGAGCCCTAGTCACGCACTGTGCTCAGTGGCGAGTCTGCTTCTCTCTCCATCTGTCCCCCCCGCCCACATTTGTGCTGTCTTTCTTGTTCATTCTCTCTCTCTCTCTCTCTCTCAAATGAGTGAATAAATAAATCTTAAAAAAATAAAATGTTTACATTTTTAAGCAGTGACTAGCAAAATAATAAACATGATGATTCTCAGCTTGAAAAGTATACATTTCTCTATAAAGTGACCTCCAGACCAGCTTGATATACCACCTCATTTTTATTTGTTAAAGTTTGCCTGATAATGTGTCTTAAAAGGTTTATTTGATCTTTTCTTAGTATGCTAGGGATTGACATTTGGTGAAAATTGGGTATTGACATATTTACACTTCAGTCCGAATTTGGCAATTGCATTCTCTCATACTTATTTTTAGATATCTAATATTTGAATTTACATTAAGGAATGGTGGAAAACACATCCATTGAAGAGGAACTAGAATTAAGATCCCACTTTTTTCTATTCATACTCTAGACTATTTTTGTTAAAAAAAAAAAAATTCTAACATGTCCCTTTAATCAGTGTGGCTTGAGTCCATATTGTGAGAAAAACAGCTGTGGTTTCTAAGAAAACTCTCCAGAAAAATTCTATAGTATGAGTACTTGTGGCATATTTCAATATCTTTCTCTCCATCTGTGAATAAAAATAATAATAGAAACAATAGAAATTAATAAACCAAATTATTCAAATTTCATATTTAAAATTCAAACACAACTTTAAGACTGGTCTAACCACAGTGGAAAAAGGAGAGAGGAATGTCAAGTGTTTGTAGAAGCAGGAAATCTAAGAAACTGATCCCAGTATACACCCTGGTTATGAAAGTTTTACTCTGAGAGCTATAACAATATCTTGAATTTATCACAACTATGGAAAGAGCTGAGGTGAGTAAGAATGAGCAAGAATGAGATGGAGAAGAATCAGAATGTGAGGGAGGAGAGAGGAGGCATACAGGAAATGTGAAAAGAACTTGCTGTGAATAGACATTCCAAACATCACAAGTCATATATGCATGTTGTGAAATTCAGGGATTGACCCTGAGAAGCATAGATAATGTCCCTTTACTGAGGTTGTTGAGACACCTGGGGATAACAGTGCTAGTGGCAAAAACTAATTCTGGATGTGGTTAGAGTCAGAGAATAAAGGAGGTGGGCTAAACACTGCCCCTGTGGCAGCTAGGAAAATAAGAATCTTTTTGTGGGAAACCTGAAAGGTTAATCAGGACTTTCCCTTCATTGTCACACAGCCATACTCTATAAATAGCTGTCCCAGGAAAATCTAATTTACTTAAAGATGAGTTACATTGAAATCAGGTAGCGTGATGCCGCCAGTTTTATTTTTGTTTTTCAACATTTCCTTAGCGATTCGGGGTCTCTTCTGATTCCATACAAATTTTTGGATTATTTGCTCCAGCTCTTTGAAGAATACTGGTGGAATTTTGATCAGAATGGCATTAAAAGTATAGATTGCTCTAGGCAGTATAGACATTTTAACAATGTTTATTCTTCCGATCCAAGAGCATGGAATGGTCTTCCATCTTTTTGTATCTTCTTCAATTTCTTTCATGAGTGTTCTGTAGTTCCTTGAGTACAGATCCTTTACCTCTTTGGTGGGTTTATTCCCAGGTATCTTATGGTTCTTGGTGCTATAGTAAATGGAATCTATTCTCTAATTTCCCTTTCTGCATTTTCATTGTTAGTGCATAAGAAAGCCACTGATTTCTGTACATTGACTTTGTATCCTGCCACGTTGCTGAATTGCTGTATGAGTTCTAGTAGTTTGGGGGTAGAGTCTTTTGGGTTTTCCATATAAAGAATCATGTCATCTGCAAAGAGAGAGGGTTTGACTTCTTCATTGCCAATTTGGATACCTTTTATTTCTCTTTGTTGTCTGATTGCTGTTGCTAGGACTTCTAATACTATGTTGAAGAAGAGTGGTGAGAGTGGGCATCCTTGTCGTGTTCCTGATCTCAACGGGAAGGCTGCAAGCTTTTTCCCATTGAGGATGATATTTGCTGTGGGTCTTTCATAGATAGATTTCACGAGGTTCAGGAATGTTCCCCCTATCCCTATACTTTGAAGCGTTTTAATCAGGAATGGATGCTGGATTTTGTCAAATGCTTTTTCTGCATCAATTGAGAGGACCATGTGCTTCTTCTCTCTTTTCTTATTAATTTGTTCTATCACATTGATTGATTTGCAAATGTTGAACCATCCTTTTAGCCCAGGAATGAATCCCACCTGGTCATGATGGATAATCTTTTTAATGTGCTGTTGGATCCTGTTTGCTAGGATCTTGTTGAGAATCTTAGAATCCATATTCATCAGTGATATTGGTCTGAAATTCTCCTTTTTGGTAGACCCCGAATTGCTAAGGAAATGTTGAAAAACAAAAATAAAACTGGTGGCATCATGCTACCTGATTTCAAGCTTTACTACAAAGCTGTGATCACCAAGACAGCATGGTACTGGCATAAAAACAGACACATAGACCAGTGGAACAGAGTAGAGAGCCCAGATATGGACCCTCAACTCTATGGTCAATTAATCTTCGACAAAACAGGAAAAAATATACGGTGGAAAAAAGACAGTCTCTTCAATAAATGGTGCTGGGAAAACTGGGCAGCTATATGTAGAAGAATGAAACTCGACCATTCTCTTACACCGTACACAAAGATAAACTCAAAATGGATAAAAGACCTCAATGAGAGACAGGAATCCATCAGAATCCTAGAGGAGAACATAAGCAGTAATCTTTTCGATATCAGTCACAGCAACTTCTTTCAAGATATGTCTCCAAAGGCAAAGGAAACAAAAGTGAAAATAAGCTTTTGGAACTTCATCAAAATCAAAAGCTTCTGCACAGCAAAGGAAACAGTCAAGAAAACAAAGAGGCAACCAACTGAATGGGAGAAAATATTTGCAAATGACAGATCCTATCCAGGATCTATAAAGAACTCCTCAAACTCAACATGCACAAAACAGATAATCATATGAAAAAATGGGCAGAAGATATGAACAGACACTTCTCCAATGAAGACATACAAATCGCTATCAGACACATGAAAAAATGTTCATCATCACTAGCCTTCAGGGAGATTCAAATTAAAACCACATTGAGATATCACCTTACACCAGTTAGAATGACCAAAATTAGCAAGACAGGAAACAACATGTGCTGGAGAGGATGTGGAGAAAGGGGAACCCTCTTACACTGTTGGTGGGAATGCAAGTTGGTACAGCCTCTTTGGAGAACAGTGTGGAGATTCCTCAAGAAATTAAAAATAGAACTTACCTATGACCCTGCAATTGCACTCCTGGGTATTTACCCCAAAGATACAGATGTAGTGAAAAGAAGGGCGGCCATCTGTACCCCAATGTTTAGAGCAGCAATGGCCATGGTCGCCAAACTGCAGAAAGAACCAAGATGTCCTTCAATGGATGAGTGGATAAGGGAAATGTGGTCCACATACACTATGGAGTATTATGCCTCCATCAGAAAGGATGAATACCCAATTTTTGTAGCAACATGGACGGGACTGGAAGAGATTATGCTGAGTGAAATAAATCAAGCAGAGAGAGTCAAGTATCATATGGTTTCACTTATCTGTGGAGCATAACAAATAACATGGAGGACATGGAAGGAAATTGGAAGGGGAGGTGAACCATGAGACACTATGGACTCTGAAAAACAACCTGAGGGTTTTGCAGGGGTGGGGTGGGCGGTTGGGGGAACCAGGTGGTGGGTATTAGAGAGGGCATGGATTGCATGGAGCACTGGGTGTGGTGCAAAAATAATGAATACTATTATACTGGAAATAAGTAAAAAGTAAATAAAAAAAGAAAGAAAAAGAGGGTAGAAACTTACATTTATAAAATCAGTCACAGAGATAAAAAGTGCAACATGCTGAATATAGTCACTAATACTGTAATAATGTTGCATGGTAATGGATGGTGGCTACACTTATCACTGTAAGCGCTGAGTAATTCATAGAACTGTCAAATCACTATGTTGTGGAAAAAAAAGCGAGAGAGAGAAAAACCAAGAAAAAAACTCTTGATTAAGGAGAACAAACTGATGGTTACCAGAGGGAAAGCTGGTGGGGAGGATGGGTTAAATAGATGACAGGGATTAAGGGGAAGTGAGCATCATGAGAACTGGGTGATATATGGAATGGCTGAATCACTCTATCATATACCTGAAACTAATACAACACTGTATGTTAACTGAAACTAAAATAAAAATTTTTAAATCACAACAACAAAAAAGATGAGTTACAAAAGAAATAAGAAGAAAAGGAAGAATAAGAGGAAAGATGAGAATACGGTTAAGAGAAAGGGAAAAGGAAGGAGTAGAACTGGTACTTCATCAATAGTAGAAAGAAGGAAAAAAAATCTTTGGGGAAAAAAGCAAAATGTATGAACAAATTTTTTAAACCATTTATTGGAAAATATATTTCTCAAAATAGAAAAAAAATATGATCTACCATTTCTATACAAACTGAAAAAAATAAATAGTTGCTTTTGAGAAGATAAGCACAAAGCACAAACTCAGGAGATTAAGGGAGAAATCATGAGACAATGAAAGGAACTGTGACTAGTCTAAATATACCAATCACAACTGTAAGTGATCTAAATATACCAATTAAAAGACAGAGTTTCAGGCCCAAATATATATCTCTAGAGGAAACCCACTTTAAGTATAAACTCAGATTAAAAGTAAATGAATAGAAAAAGATACACCATGTTAATGGCAACCAAGGGACAACTAGAATATGTATTAATTTTATATAAAGCAGGGCTTTGGAATAAGGAAGATTATTAGGAATAAAGAGGGGTATTATGCAATGGTTAAGAAGTCAATTCTCGGGACGCCTGGGTGGCTCAGTTGGTTAAGCAACTGCCTTCGGTTCAGGTCATGATCCCAGCGTCCTGGGATCGAGTCCCACATCGGGCGCCTTGCTCAAAAGGGAGCCTGCTTCTCCCTCTGCCTCTGCCTGCCATTCTGTCTGCCTGCGCTTGCTCTCTCTCCCTCTCTCTCTCTGACAAATAAATAAAAATCTTTAAAAAAAAAAAAAAAAAAGAAGTCAATTCTCCAGACACCTGGGTGGCTTAATTGGTTAAGTATCCAACTCTGGATTTGGGTTCAGGTCATGATCACATGGTCATGAGACAGACACCAGCATCAGGCTCCACACTAGATATGGAACCTGCTTAAGATTCTCTCCCTCTGCCCATCCCCCAACTCCCACCACTTAGGGCTCACAGCTCACACATGTATATGCACACATGCACCTCTCACAAAATAAGTCAATTCTCCAAAAAGTCATAATATTCAGAAATGCACCTAACAAAAAGAAATCAAAATAAGTGAGGTAAAATCTGACGGAGCCAATAAGCAAATCTTTTATTATAGCTGAGCTCAGCACTCATCTTTTCATAATTGATAAATCAAGCAGGCAGAAAATCAGTAAGAACAATTGATAAGAACATCACCATTTGTCTACTTGATTTAATTCATAGTCATAGAAGAGTCTATTCAGTAACAGCAGAATAAACATTCTTCTCAAGCTTACATAAAACATTAATCAAGATAGACTATATTACTAGGCTATGAAATAGAGCTGAGCAAATTTAAAAGAATAGAAATCATACAAAGCATATTTTCACACCATACTGGAATTAAACTAGAAACCAGTAATAGGAAAAAGTATCTGAAAATAAGTAACATACTTCTAAATAACAAATGGGTCAGAGAAATTTTTTAATATTTTAAATTATAATAAAATGCAAATATAACTTTCAAAATTTGTGGAATGTGGTGAACAAAGTGTTTGGAGCAAAATGTGTAATATCAAATGTATGTATTAGAAGAAAAGAAAGATCTAAATCAATAACATGTATTTTCATCTTAGGAAACTAGAAAAGAGCAATTTAAACCTAAAATGAAGCAGAAATAAAGGAAATAAAAATTAGAGCAAAAATTAATGATGTTGAAAACAGTAAAAAAAGAAAATAAATAAAACCAAAACATGGTTATTTGAAAAATCTATAAAACTGATAAATATCTACTTAAGTCTAATCAAGAAAAAAAGAAAAAAGGCACAAATTATCAACATAAAAAGTGAAAAAGGGATTCTTAAGGATAGTAAAGGTTAATCAAGATATCCAGAGAGCAACTCTATGCCCACAAATTTGACAACTAAGATCAAATGGGCCAATTCCTTTAGAAGACACAAACTGTCCAAACTCAAAACAAGGAGAAATAGGTGATATGAATAGCCCCATATTCAGTAAATAATAACCCTCTAAAAAAGAAACACCAGGCCCAGATGGTTTTAGTGGTAAATTTTACCATACATTTAAGAGAGAAATGATACCAGTTCTCTACATCTTAAACTTCCTAACGTATCATAAGAAGCCAGTGTTACCTTAATATTAAAATCAGTAAAAAGACATTACAACAAAATAAAACTAAAGACCAACATCTTTTATGACCATAGATGCAAAAATCCCTAACAAAATATTAGCAAATCAAATAGAACAATGTATGAAAAGAATTATACACATGGCTAAGTGGGATTAATTATAGGTACGCAAGGCAGGGTGAACATTAGAAATCAATCAGCATAATCACCATATTAAGAAATAAAAAAGGAAGGGACACCTGGGTGGCTCAGTTGGTTAAGCAGCTGCCTTTGGCTCAGGTCATGATCCCAGCGTCCTGGGATCGAGTCCTGCATCGGGCTCCTTGCTCAACAGGGAGCC
This sequence comes from Mustela nigripes, assembly GCF_022355385.1. Classification (NCBI taxonomy): domain Eukaryota; kingdom Metazoa; phylum Chordata; class Mammalia; order Carnivora; family Mustelidae; genus Mustela; species Mustela nigripes. The sequence continues at coordinate 232,726,362 of NC_081557.1, read as the reverse complement.
TGCTTCTCCCTCTGCCTCTGCCTGCCATTCTGTCTGCCTGTGCTCGCTCTCTCCCCCTCTCACTCTCTGATAAATAAAAATAAAATCTTAAAAAAAAAAAAGAAATAAAAAAGGAAAATCATGTGATTATACCAACTGATTCAAAAAAAGAATTGATAAAAATTTTAACACTCAATGATAAAAACCAAGAAAGGAAGTTGGGGACTTCCTCAATTTGGAAAAGAAAGACGCATTAAATGGTGTTAGAAAAACTGGATGAATATTTAGAAAAACTAACTCTGGTCTATACTATCCACCACATACTAGAAAGTACCTCAAATGGCTCAGATACTTAAATTTTTAAAATTATATAAAAAAAGTTGGAACATATGTTGAAACTTGGGTTGGGGTACGTCTTTCTTACCAATGCTCAAACACCCTAGAAATTATAAAGAAAATGACTGATGCATTTGACTGTGTGTATAACTTACGTAGTGCAAAACCTAAAGAAAAACATTATTTTCAAAATAAAATGATGAATGATAAATTGAGAAAAAGTATTTAAAACTCACATTAAGGATGTCTGAGTGGCTCAATCTGTTAAGCAGCTGCCTTCAGCTCAGGTTATGATCTCAGGGTCCTGGAATCAAGTTCCACATAGGGAATCCTTGCTCAATGGGGAGCCTGCTTCTCTCTCTCTCTGCCTTTGACTGCCACTCTGCCTGCTTATATTCTCTCTCTCTCTTTCTCTCTCTGATAGTAAATAAAATATTAAAAGGGGGGGGGGCACCTGGGTGGCTCAGTGGGTTAAAGCCTCTATCTTAAGCTCAGATCATGATTTCAAGGACCTGGGATAGGACCATGCATTGGGCTCTCTGCTCAGCAGGGAGCCTGTTTCCCACCTCCACTGTCTCCCTCTCTGCCTACTTGTGATTTCTCTCTCTCTCTCTTTGTCAAATAAATAAATAAATAAATAAAATCTTAAAAAAATAAAAAATAAAACTCACATTAAAAAGCTAACATGTAAAGAACTTCTAGAAATTCATAAGACAAATATCAAAAATTCAAAGAATATGAATGGACAATTACAAGTATGTGAAACACAAATAATTCTTAAGATATAAAAGGTATTCAACTTCATTCCCAAGAAGAGAAAATGAAAATTACTACACTGAGGTATTGCTTTCTATGCATTGAATTGGAAAAAATAAAATGGGGTGCCTGGGTGGCTCAGTGGGTTAAGCCGCTGCCTTTGGCTCAGGTCATGGTCTCAGCGTCCTGGGATCGAGTCCCGCATCGGGCTCGCTGCTCAGCAGGGAGCCTGCTTCCTCCTCTCTCTCTGCCTGCCTCTCTGCCTACTTGTGATCTCTCTCTATCAAATAAATAAATAAAATCTTTAAAAAAAAAAAAAAGAAAAAAGAAAATGAACCTTGTTGCTAAGGTTTGGTGAAACAGATGCGCTCATGCGTTGAGCATGTTAATGTAGGTTCATGTAGGTTTTTATGATTTCTATATTTGGAAGTACAGGGCATGCTTACTCAGTGGTATTGTAGGTTTGGCTCCAGACTACCACAATAAAGTGAATATCACAATAAAGTGAGTCAAATAAATATTTTGTTTTCCTGTGCATATAAAAGTTATGTTTATGCTATACTTCATCTCTGAAGTATATAGTTGCCTTATGTCTAAGAAAAAATGATGTATGTACCTTAATTAGAAATTACTTTATTACTAAAAAATGCTAACCATCATCTGAGCTTTCCGTGAGTTCTAATCTTTTTGCTGGAGGAGGGTTTTGCCCTAACGTTGATGGCTGCTGACTGATCAGGGTGGTGGTTGCTAAAGATTGGGGTGGCTATGGCAGTCACTTAAAATAAGATAACAATGAAATTTGCAGCAATGACTGACTCTTCCTTTAATTTGAATACTTAGAGTCCATTGTGGGTTGTTAATTAGCATAATTACAATATTGTTGTATTTTAGGGAGGCCTGAGGAGAGGGAGAGAGATGGGAATAGCCGTTTGGTAGAACAGTCAGAACACACACAAGATTCATTAACTTTGCCATCTTATAAGGGCATGACTCATGGCATCCCAGAACAATTACAATAATAAAGTAAAAAACCTCTGATCACAGACAACCATAAGAAATATCATAATAATGAAAAAGTTTGAAATATTGTGAGAATTACCTAAATGTGACAGATACAAAATGAGCAGGTGCTGTTGGAAAAATAGCACCAATAGACTTAACATACTGTTGCAGAAACTTTCATTTTATGAAAAATCCAGTATCTATGAAGCATAACATACATATAATGAAGTGCTCTAAAATGAGGTATGCTTGTATTTAAAATTTGAAAGGTATAGACTCTTTAATCCAGCAAACACAATTTAAGTAGTTTTTCTTATAGATATAATTGCATATATGTGAAATAATTTATGTTCAAGCTTATTGAAGAATTGATACTTTAGTATCACATCAGTAGACTGAAAACAACCTATATTTCTATCAAGAAGAGATTTAATCAAATAAATTATAATGCATCTATACAATGGAATATTTTGCAACTAAAAAGAGCTACCCATAGGCTGGTATGAAAATATTTCAAAGATTTTTTTTTTTTAAAAACTGCACTGAAGTATGGATGTTATAACTGTCATAAAAAGAGGGGGAAATAAAACTGTAGTTGATCCTTGAACAATTCAGGGATGAAAAGCTCCCACCCCCACAGCCGAAAATCTCTGTATAACTTTTGACTCTCCCAAAATGACAGCTAATAGCCAACTGTTGACCAGAAGCCTTATCAATAACAAATAGTTGACTGATACATATTTTATATATTATATGCATTATATACTATATTCTTACATTAAAGTAAGCTATAGAAGAGAAAATGCTATTCAGAAAATAATAAGGAAAATACATTTACAATACTATACTCTATCAAAAATCCACATATAAGTGGAACAGCACAGTTCAAACTCATGTTCAAGAGTTAGCTACATATATTTATAGTTTCTTGGTATTTACATTTTGAAAAAACTCTGGGGAATATGCAACAGACTCATAACTGTTTTCATGTCTGGGAAAATAAGGAAGTAAGGCATGACAGACATTTTTGAACCACACATATTTAGTGCCCAATTTTTCAAAAAGTTTTTAATGTCACCATAAAAGAGGGTAAGATTTCAGGTGCATGTCTCTGCCTGAGCATCAGTACCAGACCTTTGGGTCTGGGTGGAGCCATAGATCCTTACCGGCACCCCCAGCTGGCTCGCTTTAGATCAATCTAGATAGAAAATGGTTGAATAGGTAAGTAAAAAGATTTCAAAGATTTATAACTCTTGGGATTCGTGGTAGTTTTGTAATGTCCAAACTGAGCATGATATTGAAAGAAGGAAAATCTTAGTATTCCTTTCTGACTCAAAATACCACTTTGGCCTGGCAAGCAGCTTTAGAGATCTAGTAGGAAGAATTTAATTCGGGGAAGTAGAGATTATTAGATCAACAAATCTAATAAGATAAGAGCATGTTCTCTCCAGCTTGCTAAGCTTCAATGAGTCATAAATCCACAATTTTGGTTTTAAGATTTATAAAAGCAAGTAATAATGTGCTAGTCCCTGATGTCCAGCTGGAGGGGATGAATTTTTCAGGCCATATCTCGGCTAGATTGATTCTAGAGACCCCTGGTCCTGAAAGTCACCACATGCAGCACTAGAAACAGCAAACACCAGGCTGTGGAGATACCTGAGCTCAAGAGTGGGGGATAACAGCCTGGAAGGGAATACAAATAATAGAATACCCACTACAGGCCATACAATGGCAAAGAACACTATTGGATTCAAACAAGTAAGAGTAATAAGAAAACAGAAGTTTTCCTGAAACTGAAGCCTACCTTAGCCAAAGACTATTAAGCAGGTAAAGGATTAAAGCCATGAAAGAGAATTTACAAATCTGTAGGCACTGAACATGGGAGGGCTAAGAGATCATTTGCAAAAAATGGATTCACTTCTCCACACCTGTTTGTATTCCCAACCTTTGCAATGTAACTTTTCAATATTCTCTCTCAAAAGAAGTCACTTAATCTACTCCCTTGAATCTGGGCTGGCCTTGTGACTTGTTTGATTAATAGAGTGTCCAGCAGTGGTGATATGCCTTTTAAGTGTAGACCCCAGGAGACCTTTTGGACTTTCACTGTCTTTCTCTTAACAAAGTCTATCACTGCCTTATGAACAAGTTGGGGCTAAACTGCTGGAAGATGAAAAATTACCTAATCAGTACTAAGTCATTCCTAACTGAAGCCATCAGAGACCAGCCAGCCCCCTCCAATCCTGACTCAGAGCAGCAGAATTCTCTATCAGTTGCCCCTTCAACCCATGAGAGATAATAAATGGTGGCTATTTCAAGCTATTAAGCATCGGAGTTTTTGGTTACACAGCAAAAGCTAATGATACAGGAGATTTGAACATAAGAGAGAAAGAAAGAGAGAAGGAGGAGGAGCATCTGGGTGGCTCAGTGGGTTAAGCCTCTGCCTTCGACTCAGGTCATGATCTCAGGGTCCTGGGATCAAGTCCCACATTGGGCTCTCTGCTCAGTGGGGAGCCTGCTTCCCCCAAACCCCTGCCTTTCTCTGCCTGCCTCTCTGCCTACTTGTGATCTCTGTCTCTGTTAAATAAATAAATAAAATATTTTAAAAAAAGAGAGAGAGAGAGAAAGAGGGAGAGATGGAGAGACATGGGGAGGGGGGTGTGGGAGAGAAATAAGGCAGGGTACTCATATATACTTAATAAGAGTGTCTTTCCCTGCTCCCCAGCGATTTAAATGTTAGTAGTAAATATAGGGGTTAAGTTAATCATTTCATCAGTTTGTGGTCCCAATAATTGGCTTACAAAGTAGAGCATCATCATGACCGTTGGGGCTCACAGAACAACTTCAGTTTTCAGATTACTAAGCTTTCACAACCACCATACCACCTTTCTCCCACAATAAACCTGTGAAATAGGTAATTTCACTGCTTAGAAAATATCTTAGGAAACTGAACAAACTGGGTTAGAATAAAACAATCTGTAAATGGCAGAACTGGATCAGCATTCATATTTCATGAATCCGTGTTCTGATGGTGCAAAGAGTAAAGAAGAAACTGGTATGTAATGTATCTCAAATTTTTATTACCCTGAAAGTTTCTATAGGAGAGTAGCAGGGCCTCAGTGATCACTGATACCTGTATCTACCCAAGCTTCAGTCGTTGTTTGTATTATAAGGTTGGGAATAGTATTTGAATAGTTTTCCCGAGATCCCTCAAGTATAAAATGATGATTTTCATTATAAATGACTTATTATGAGGAGTAAATAGCATAAAAGGTGGAAAACAGTTTGATCAATGGTGCATGGACAGTGATAAATACATGTTACCATAATAGTAGCTGTATAAAGGGACACCTGCGTGGCTCAGTGGGTTAAGCTGCTGCCTTCTGCTCAGGTCATGATCCCAGAGTCCTGCGATCAAGTCCCGCATCAGGCTCCTTGCTCAGAGGGTAGCCTGCTTCTCTCTCACCTCTGCCTGCTTGTGCTCTCTCTCTCTCTCTGACAAACAAACAAATAAATAAAATCTTTAAAAAAATAGTAGCTGTATAGAATTTTCAATGACTGGCACAGGTGACATGATAATTAAATATTAGTTGAAACTAATAATAAGCAAACTAAATGACCTCTCCTTTATTCTTATTAACTTGAACGTTTTCGGCTGTGTTGTACATAAGAGGACATGTCTTCAAATATGTGTGCCAAATGCTTCAAATGATTTGGTGAAAAGCAAGCCTAAGCATGCCCTTCATGCTTTTAATCTGTGATTTAATGATTAAGAATATATGGAGGCTTCACCATTAAATAGTGAATGAAGCAAGTTGATGGGGATTAAGGTTGAATTTGTGGTGATCACAGGTCTTTTACGGAAATGCCAAATCACTATATTGTACACTTGAAACTAATATTATACTGTACGGCAGCTAACTGGAGTTCAGATAAAAACTTTCAAAAAAGTGAGTGAAAATAAGAATTGCCTTTCCAAATTCAGAATAAATAAATGAATGTTATAAAAACTACCTTGCCTGCTGACATAATTGCTTCTTTTCATTCTGGATTACAAGACTGGAAACTGAATATAAGAGAGAATCTTAGAAGAAGATTGTAAATATAGACTGCATCAGCAAAATGCCAAAACAAATCAGGCAATTCAATAGACGTTTCAGTCATTTGGAGAGATCATTCCAGCTTCTCATCATACATCCAGATTGACTGCGGTTTTCACGGACAGTGCTATCTTTTAACTGAATTTACCAGGTTGTTCGTATTGCGGAGATATCATCGTGATCACCAACCTACCATATGTAGTCTCAGGCAAATTTAGAATCACACTCCTCAGAGAAAGTGCAACAGACTATTGCCGCATCTTAAATTAGGAATTAAAAAATAATCTGTGATTCATCAATGGCACTTAATGAAACCATTCTCTCAGTGATAAAAATTTCTTCCCATTAGAACAAAATTTGTTTACCTTCAAAAAGTATAAGAAGGGCTCAGATTCTTTGGATACTTTGCCATGATCTGCATTTAATTTTTATCAAAATTTTAAATTTAATTTGAACACTTTATTTCAGATAAGGTCTAAGAGAAACAGGAGTAGGTAAGTCATTACAGGAATATAAAGAAATATACGCCTGATAACACTCTTCTTGGAGACATTCTTTCTGATCCCTCAGTACTGAGGCTTCTACCCTACCATAGGTAACTATCATATTAATTTTTGAGAAACAACTCTGTATAACTTATAAACATGGAGAGAAAGCAGGACATTCCTACCCTGCAGGCAAGCCCCACCCTTCACTGATTGTGTGTGTGTTTAGGAACACCTCGGATGCTCTTCAGCACAAGGCCATGCTTTCCCTTTCCCCTTTCTGTCGAACAGGGTTTTCCCACTGTAGCACTCTCACCATAGCTGTGGGAGGATGTTGTGGTGGATATCCCACACATTTTAGGACACTTAGCAGCACCTCCAACTCTACCCACTGGATGCCAGTAGCAACACTTCCCTTATCCAGTTGTGCCAATCAAAAATGTCTCCAGACATTATAAATGTCTCCAAGGGGGCAGAAATCTCCCTGGTTGGAGCTACTGCATTATAGGCTTTGGGATAAACTACACTTTGATCTCTACCACACCCATTCCCTCAACACCTATAATTAGAAATGCTACTATCAGGATTTCGGGTTGGTAGAAGTCTGCTTAACCTCGACCCAAAGGGATCCCCAGAAATCTCCATCCTAACAGAGACACACATTTGACCTAGAGCTAGAGAGGATTTGATGATTTCCACATTCAAGGGCCACTTAATTTCCCAGTGGGGAATGATTGGCAGTGGGAAATATACAATTCTTTTTCCTTTGAAAACAGAAAAGTGGATGAGAGAGAAAAATACAAATAAATGCCTGAAAAATTCTTTAATTCTGAGCTATTTCACTCAAAAAGAACACTACAAATAAGACCCCAGAATTTCGATCTAACTGATTTCTGAGTCCTTTCTCTGATATGAGACATCAGTCCTACACTTATTCCCAGGAAAATTCTGTTCGCTAGCTCTCTTTGAAAAAATAACTGGATTAAAACTGCAGCTACATCACCAAAAAATAATGAACAGAATTCAGAGAGATTTAACTGTAAACACAAATTTAGGCTTGTTTTTGGCCAAATCATTTGAAGAATTTCACCTATATTTGAAGAACTGTCCTCTGAGGTCTAACACAGCAGAAAAAATTCAACTTTAGAAGATTGAATAAAAATATATATGATATAATCTTAAAATACATCATGTTTAAATGTCTAAAGCAAACCCTCAGTATTTTCATTATTAACCATTTGTTTTCAGTTAGTCTTGGCTTTATAATTCTTTTTAAGAATGATGGGACAGGATTCATCATTTACGTATAACACTGAGTGCAAAAGCTAATGATGTATTGTGGTGACTAACATAACACAGTTAAAAAATAAATAATAAAAAAAAAGAATAATGGGACATGGTTTCTTTAACATTTCCATAAATAAAAGGCTCATTTTAATGAGTTTCCCAAAGTAAAAGAAGTTTGGTCCAAAGATAAATTGGTACTACTATTCCCATAAACAGAAATCTGTGAGAAATTTAAATGACCTTTCTCCAGCTTCAAAAAATTATTTCCACTGGAAAACTTCCATTGAAAGAGCAGCAAATCACCCTTGCACAAAAGAATGCAGTGTGTAATGCCTTTCAGAGGCCGGGCTCCCAGAGCTTTGCTTTGTAGCACAGGATGGCTCAACAATGGATTTCAACTGCAACGGAAGCACGGAACATTCGACAGACCCAAAAACGGGCTTTCAGGTAAGAACTACAATTATACATGAACACAAGCGGCAGCCGAGACAGCAGGAGCGAAAAGCTGCCCCAAAGTAGAGAAAATCTGTAGGAAAGAATGATGATGTCTGAGATAAGGTTGTAGGAGGAAAGCAAAAGTAATTGAGAGTGTTTAAAAATGTACACCAAGTTTTGAAATGTGAAGACGAAGGGAGACATAGAATCGGTCTTTAACTCACCTTCCCATCAGTCCTGAATTCAAGACAAGTTCGTGGTGACATTTTTTCAGTATGCCAAAAATTATATTTTTAAATAATGGCTTCACACAACATTAAAGATTTTTTTCTGGTAGTATTCTTAAAGTAAAGGAAATTTGGTCCAAAAATGAATTGGTATCACCTCTGTAAATAGAAATCTGCAAGAAACTTAAAATCTTTTTTTTCAGTTTTATTGAGAAAGAACAGACCTATATCACTGTGTAAGTTTGAGGGATGCAGCATGATGGTTTGATTTAGACATTTTGTGAAAGCATAATCACATAGGTGAAGCCATCATCCATCTTCTCATATGGACACAATAAAAAAAAAAAGAAGAAGAAGAAGAAAAAGGTTCTCCTGTGAGGAGAACTCACAGGATTTATTCTCTTAGTAATTTCCTATGTATCATTCATTGGTATTACCTATAGTTACCATGTTACACATTATATCTTAGTACTTATTTATCTTACAACTGAAGTGTATACCTTTTGATCATTTGCCTCTAATTTCCCCTCCCCACCCCCACCCCACACTCTGCCTCTGGTAATCATAAGTCTGATTTCTTTTCCTATGAGTTGTGTATCTTTTTTTTTTTAAGATTACATTTATAAATGAGATCATAGAATATTTGTCTCATTGTCAGACCTATTTCACTTAGCGTAATGCCTTCACATTCCATCCATGTTTCACAAATGATAGGATTTCCTTGTGTGTGTGTGTGTGTGTGTGTGTGTGTGTGTTTGTTTTTTTACAATGGAATGATACACATATGTCACATATATATCACAACTCATCACTCATAGATAGACACATAGGTCTTTTTCCATGTCCTGGTTATTGTAAATAGAAGTATAGAAGTGGGGCTGCGTGTATCTTTTCAAATTTCCTTTGGATGTATTCCCAGAAGTGGAATTGCTGGATCATATGGTAGTTTGTTTGTTTGTTTGTTTGTTTTTAGAATCCTCCATACTGTTCTCCATAGTGGTTGTACCAACTTACATTCCCACTAACAGTTCATAAGGGCTTCCTTTCCTCCATATCCACGCCAGCATTTGCTATCTGTGAGAAACTTCTGAATGAACTCTGAAAGACTAGGTAACAGTCATTAGAATATCCCTGGTAGACCTGAATACAACATAAATTCACCAAAGTCTCCAACTCCTGAGATTTGAAATTCATTTTCTAGTTTAAGCAGGGGCCGTCAGTCTCATGGGACTGTTACCAGTCCATGAAGTAGAAGGGTGAAGGTGGGCAGAGATACTAAGATTCCTCTGATGCCACCTGTCTCTTTTCTATAGCAGGGGAGTATAACTTCCCCCAACCTTCTATTTTTCTCTCTGCTGTCAGACTAGCATCTTAGTCACAAGGCTCTCCCAGCCTTTCTCAGATCCCTCCCTTTCTTAATTAATTAATTAATTAATTTACTTACTTACTAATTTAAAAGTATCTCTCTTGATATAATCCTTGTGTGTTAATCCAGCTTCGATGTCTGACCCAGACTAAAATGGAGTTTGTATTTTTAAATCAGTATGTTCTCAGCTTCCTGATTAGATGATTTTGAAATTCTAGGGAAAAGCAAAGCACTGATATATTCAGAAACTCTTTTCTTTCCATGTTTCCTAAAAATTCTCCCAAAGGCAAACCCCAGAAGAAAATGAAATGGAAGAAACAAAATGTTCACCATATATTAAGTGAAATGAGACAAAAAAAAAACAATTAGTAAAATTATGATCTTTATGTAAAACAGTATTCATGGAATGAAATAATGCATCATAGTAAGTGTTTTAATTGTTTCCTATTTTTACTATATTCCAAGTTTGCTTAATGAACACGTTAATATTTATTGTTATATTGGTAATAAAAATAAAAACATATATGAAATAGGTTAATCAGGTCAAGGGTAGAGGGGTGATAAAAATCAAGCAATTGTAGTATATGTTTTATATCCTGCACATCTACTTTCTCTAAAAAATAGGGAGGATGAGAATTTTGAGTGGCTCCTGCTAAATGCCCATTTGCTAGCTTGGAAATTTTCATTTTTCTGTTAGAGCAAGTATAATCTTGATCTTTGGGAGTTAGATTTCTTCAAGAAATTTCATCCTCCTTATTCTACCATATGAGATACATAGAGGAAGCTCTCAGATTCTTGTCCTTCCTCACTGGCTATCACTACTGGAGAGCTTGACTAGCCTTCTGGGTATCTCAATGCACTCTGCTGCACTCTGAGTACCCTAAAAACATATAACAGTTCCATTAACCTCAAAATCAGTGAGGTAAACTCGGGAAAAAAATGCAGTTTTCTTGATTTTTCATCACATATCTTCTTTTGTTCTAGAACTCCAATTCTCCAAAGGAAGAAACATTACAATTTCTAACTAAACACAACAATTTCTTATTAAAGATGACTCCACCATGTGCGGTTAAAAAAATTCTTATAGCTAAATAGTTCTTACAAGATTCAAAGTTCTCATCAGATTTACTTTCCACTTAAGGGGCTCCCCTATTCTGTTCTCATTTCCAAGATCATATCTGAGTATGGGAAGAAATATAGCTAACCTCATGGCATTTGGGTATTGGGCTAATGATGGTGTTTCACGTTCCTTTGCCTAAGGAGAATCATCCGACATGACTCTATGGTTTAGTATCATTTCTCAGTCCTTTTTCTGCTAAAGTATCCATGCATTGTTTGACTCATGGTCTTTTCATTCTCTTTGATGAAGGCAAGACATGGTGGTTTCAAGGAGGTTAGCCATCTCCTTCTGACTAAGCATCCTACCTTTGCTCTAAATAATCAGATGCCCCAAGCTATGGCATGACTCTCTTGTAATCTCAAATTTGGGAAATCTACCTTGAAGCCCTCTACTTCAGGATCACTTCACCACCCATGATGGTTATCTCTCTGACAAGTTTGCCAGCCAGCACTCTCAGCTATATCCTGTGTCCTTGTTGGGGGTACTCACAAACTTCTGGAAACCCTCCATTCCATTCAGTTTCTGAGGAGGCTTGAGTTCAACACCACAATGAATGCCTCCTTCAACCATTTTTAATCTTCTCTGTGTCTCTTTAGATATGATACCATGCTGACCATGTGGTTTTTTTGAGGGTTTTACATTTTCCAGAGAAATATCTCCCAATAGATATATACATAGTCTCTTACACTGGAGTTTGCCTGCCCAAAAGCAAAAAAAGAAATCAGTTAACTAGTGTCTTTTTTTTTTTAACTACACAACTAATCTCTCAATAGGTGTCCATAATCAGAGGAAAGGCTTTCAAATTCCTTTTTGTGGTAACTGAATGTTTCTCAATGTGGTACTCCTCTGCTCTGTGTGCTACAATGATATTCTTTTTTTGAGCAGTAAGCCTCATGGCCTTGCTTTTATTGCAAAAGGGCTGCTGGAGAAGGAAAAGAACAAAACTATATTACTGAAATAGATGAGACATTGGGTGCTGATCCAACACCATTTGCTAGCATTTGAGCAACTTACACCCTTTTAACTTCTTTAGCAAGATGGTATCTTCCATATATTTATTTTTAAAAATTAAGTATCATTAAGTAAACTAAAAGTCAGTTGCAGTTACCATCTCCATTTTATAGATATTAAAAGTGGCACACGGAGAAGTGACATTATTTGTCCTATATTTCTTAACTAAGAAGTGGTATGTCTAACATTCTAACCCAGACTTATCTGAGTTTGGAGCCCTCAGTTCTTCAACTTCATGGATTCTAAAGTCCCATGGCCTATCATACATTCTCTCTGTTTCTTCTTCATGTAACCTACTCTTCTGGTTTAGAAAAGGTGGAGAGGGGGTAGGGAGAAGAATTCTAATGTTGAGGATCCCCTAACCAACTTCTTCTTCAGCCTTATCCTCCTTAGATGGGCATGCAAATAATCCCAACGCATTTGCTCAATACCCTGACTTTCTTGGTAGGGGAGGAAAACTTTTCCCTCTTTCCTTTTAGGTTCTTTGATTGGTCTAATAATTAAATTAACACAAGACAGATTAACAGGAGAAAAAAATTAATTCTTACACAGGGAAGTTCATAGAAATAGGAGTGTCAAAAAGGTGACCAAAGAAGGCAGCTTTTACACCTTATAGACAAAGAAACAATAAATTTGTGAAGAATTGACAAGACAAAGAAGTTTGGGCTTAGGGTGGTAAATTAGTGATGAAGTCACATTTGTTTATATAGTCTTTTTGGTGGTGGTAAGGATTTCTCTCTACTTCCTGATACAAGGATATTACCTTTTATATGGGAGATTTATTTCCTGCTTCCGAGGGGACAAATCAGGGTCAGAATGTGTTTCTTGCACAGGCTATTTCTTAAGCAACTTTAGTTTAAAATAATCAATACGCCAAAGTGAGTATTTGGGGGCTGCCTATCCTGAACTTTATAACTTTTTTCTAGGATGACAGTTCTATTTATTCATTCTTGTAAGAATGTGAATCTCTCAGCTCTTAAGAAGACCTATATCTATTCCTTCCATGAAGTCTCTGAGTAGTTGTTCAAACCCTTGGTTTATACTAGAATTTGATTAAAGCCTTCCAAGTAGAAATAGCAATTACTAAGCACAGATCAATGCAGAAACAGTATAAAAATTCCTCACTACTACTACCCCTCTTCTTCACCAAATGCACATAAACAGAATATAATAAGAGAAAACAAAGAAGAAGGAAAAGATATGAACAAAAAATGTAAACATCAGAATGAGGACATTAACAAAGTCACTTATCTGAGAGCATTTTATTCAATACTATGGTTAAGGAGAGGTTGACAATTGAGGCTAATTTCATATGTCTATTTATAGGTATAATTTGTGACTTAATGGTAGGTCAATTTAGTTAAGTACAGCTACTATGGTATTATCTAAAAAAAGTCTTTTATCTCTAAGTTTAATATTTCTAAACAAGTAAGTTGCTTATTTCCTTCTAACCAGTGTACAGACCATAATCTCGGGACAAATGGCTAAAGAAGATATGGTCCGTATATACAATGGAGTATTATGCCTCCATCAGAAAGGATGAATACCCAACTTTTGTATCAACATGGACAAGACTGTTAGATTATATTGAGTGAAATAAGTCAAGCAGAGAGAGTCAATTATCCTATGGTTTCAATTACTTGTGGAGCATAAGGAATAACACAGAAGACATTGGGAGATGGAGAGGAGAAGTGAATGGGGGAGTCAGAGGGGGAAACAACCCATGAGAGACTGTGGACTCTGAGAAAGAAACTGAGAGTTTTGAAGGGGAGGGAGTTGGGGGCTTGGGTGAGCCTGGTGGTGGGTATTATGGAGGGCACGTATTGCATGGAGCACTGGGTGTGGTGCATAAACAATGAATTTTGGAACACTGAAAAAAAAATTAAATTAAATTTAAATAAATAGGGTCGCCTGGGTGGCTCAGTTGGTTAAGCAGCTGCCTTCAGCTCAGGTCATGATCCCAGCGTCCTGGGATCGAGTCCCACATCGGGCTCCTTGCTCCGCAGGGAGCCTGCTTCTCCCTCTGACTCTGCCTTCCACTCTGTCTGCCTATGCTCACTCTCGCTCGCTGTCTCTCTGACAAATAAATAAATAAAATCTTAAAAAAAAAAAAAAAAATTTAAATAAATAAATAAATAAAACTATTGTACAAATAAATATATAAATACATAAATAAATTTTATGTGTTTATTAACCAGATGCTAGAGTTAGATGAGAACAGTGAGGATCTGAATGCAGCAGTATATAAAACATAGATAAATAAAAATAAGTATTTTCACATCTCTGTGAGATAAAAGCCTAAGCAGACATTCAATCAAATATATTTTTAAAACTTCAGTCTTATTCATTCAACGAAGTAGGAAGTAGGCAGTCTGGTGCTTTTATCCTAAAATGACATTTTTTAAAATGTTGCTCTAGTGAAAGTGGGAAAAAAATTCTTGCTTTCATTTTGTGCAATTTGAACTACCCCAAATCAATAGCTTGAACTTCTTAACTTTGTAACATCATAAGAAATGACACTTAGCTGATTATTTCTCAAAATAGCACAAGTGGACCCACTTTGTCCAAAGCACTCAACAAAAGACCTCTGCTGCTTCAGCCCAGACACAGCTTGATTGCCACAGAGAGGGAAAGCTCTGACTTTAGAGAAATCCACATCTTAATACTAATATCTTTTCTCTGTTGGAGCCTACTTACTTTGCCTCTTTGAAATCCATTTATTTACTGCAAAATCAGAAATAATAAAGTTTTATTTGGCTTTCAGGCTTTGGTTGACGATTGTGTGGTCATACAAATTTTATTAACTTTCCTTTCTCATGGTCATATTCTAATATTTCTGCCTAGAAAATTTCTTTTTTTATAATTTTGGTTACAGTTGCTTACTTGTGTCAGTAGAGAATACAATTTCATATTATCCATTTTCTACCTTTCAGTGTTTGATTTCTATGCATGCTATATAACCATTCCTTAGGATACATGGAGAGTATAATGGAAAATGGAAAATTCTTGTCTTCAGAGAGAAGACAATTTAATAGTAGAGTCAAGATAAAACCATCTGAATTTGTAGTGGCTGAAGGAAAAAAAAAAGACATATCTGTTTGTTTGTTTTTTTAAAGATTTTTATTTATTTATTTATTTGACAGACAGAGATCACAAGTAGGGAGAGAGGCAGGCAGAGAGAGAGGAGGAAGCAGGCTCCCTGCTGAGCAGAGAGCCTGGGGCTTGATCCCAGGACCCTGGGACCACAGCCTGAGCTGAAGGCAGAGGCTTTAACCCACTGAGCCACCCAGGGGCCACTCTGGTTTTTGTTGTTGTTGTTGTTTTGTTTTGTTTTTGTTTTTTTTTAAGATTTTATTTATTTATTAGAGAGACAGCGCAGAAAGGGAAGCAGCAAATTGAGGGAGAGGGAGAAACAGGCTCGCAGAGAAGGGAGCCCAATGTGGGGCTTGAATCCAGGACTCTGGGATCATGATTTGAGTTCATTAAATAAGACACCAGACACTCCAAGACCTATATCTGTTTTAAGCAGGATATCAGGTACCCTACATAATTTCTTTGGAAGCGAAGGAAGTTAGGGGTTGTGAAACCAGAAACAGTTCCCTAAATTACACTCAAGTATCACTCAAAGGGAGATGGTAATGTTGCCACTGGTGCCTAGCACTGTGGCTGGTAACCAGAGCACTTTGGATGGTGGGCTCCAGATTTTTCCTGCATGAACCTCTTTAATTACTCCTCTGGAAACTGGACCAGCTACCACCATCTCCTATATGGTTCCTACATAGAGGTTTCATTTTGATTTCATTATCTTCTGATTCATAATTTAGCACAAATATACATAATTGGCAGATCCTAGGACACCTGCCAGCACTGTAGCTAAAAGAGAGTCTGGAAATAGCAGAAAATGACTTTCACAGTGGAAATGCACAAAGAGAAGAATTCCCCTAATACTGGTGGAAGAGTGTTTAAAGCTTTGGAGTAGCATTCGAAGGGAATGGCTATTAATGATGAGGCAACACTAAAGCAAATGAAAAACAGTTGCACCTTACATTATAGGATAAAATGCTGAATTGTGTACTTTAGGTTATATGTTTTCTAGGCTTTACAGCAGCAGCAGTCTTTAAGCAAGACTGTTAAGAATAATATTAGTTGAGGACTTACTATGTTATGAATATTTTTGTGCATTATCTCATTTAATCTTATAATAAGCCCAAGAGATGATACCATTATAGCACTTGTGCTGAGCTATATAGTAGCCTCCTAAATATGTCCACATCTAAATCACCAAAGCCTGTGAATATGTCAAGAAACATTATTAATGCAAGGATCTTAAAAAGAGATTATCCAAAGAAGCCCAAATGTAATCTCAAGGTCTGTACAAGAGGGAAAATCAAAAAAAGGCATGTCACAATAGAATCAGAGTTGGAATAATGCACTTTGAACAAGGGAAAATGGGATATGAGTCAAGGAATGCAGGTGGCTCCTAAAAACTGGAAAAGGCAAGGAAACAGTTCCTTAAGAGTCTTGAAAAGGAGTCCAGTTCTGTCCACATCTTGATTTTTCTTCCTGTAAGACCCATTTTATACTTCTAGCCTCCAAAACTATTGAGATAATAGATTTGCATTGTCTTAAGCCAAGTTTGTGATAATTGTCCTAGCATTCGTAGAAAACCAGTATGACCCCATTTTACAGAGTGGAAGCCAAGGCTTAGAAAGTGTGATTTATTTGCCCCAATTTTCATAGCTAATGAGCAGCAGAGCCAGGATTTAGATCATGATTGCCTAACTCTAAAGTTTGCTCACTTGCTTCTCACCCTGTGCCTTTGTCAATGCTATAAGCATTGGTTCTGGTGAGAACATGATTCCTGGGGGCAGAGGAGAGGAGAGAGTATCTCATGGAATTTCAGTGACAAAACATTAAAGAATTGGCCAGATTTCAATAAGTATATAGGGATAAAAAGAGTTTTCCAAATAAAGTTTCAGAACGTATGGAGGCAGGCAGAACTCATTATTGTAGCACTTTGAAAATTCCAGATAGGTGACATGCAGTGTTATATTAGTTCCAGGTGTACAATATACTGACTCAACAATTCTGTACATTGCTCAGTGCTCATCATAAGTGTACTGTTAATCCTCTTTGCCTAATTTCACCAATTCTACTACTCCCTTCCCTTCTGGTAACCATCTGTTTGTTCTCTATAGTTGAGTCTTTTGGGGGCAGGGTTGTCTTTATACCTTTTTTTCCCCTTTTTCCTTTAAATTCCACATATGAGTGAGATAATGTAATATTTGTCTTTCTCTGACTGACTTATTTCATTTAGCAACTCTCTAGCTTGCAAACAGCAAATTTTCATTCTTTTTTATGGCAGAGTGATAGATATTCCACCATACATATATACACATCTTTATTCATTCACCTATCAGTGAACACTTGAGTTGCTTCCTCATTTTGGCAATTGTAAATAATGCTATAAAAAATGTACTGGTGTGTAGATATTTTTGAATTAGTGTTTTCTTATTCTTTGTGTAAATACCCAGTAGTAGATTTACTGGATCGTATGGTAGTTCTATTTTTAATGGTTTGAGGAGCCTCCATACCTCCATACTGGTTTCTATAGTGCCCAGACCAGTTTGCATTCTCACCAACAGTGTGCAAGCGTTCCTTTTTCTCCAAACCCTTGGCAGCAGTTGTTGTTTCTTGTTTTTTATTTTGACCATTCTGACAGGTATGAGATGATGTCTCATTGAGGTTTTGATTTGCATTTTTCTGGTGATTAGTGATGTTGAGGATCTTTTCATGTACCTGTTGGCCATTTGTATATCTTCTTTGAAGAATTGTCTGTTTATGTCTTCTGTTCATTTTTTAATTGGATTATTTGGGTGCTTTTGGATGGTAAGTTGTATACATTCTTTTTTTTTTTTTAAGATTTTATTTATTTATTTGTCAGAGAGAGAGTGCAAGCAGGGAGAGTAGCAGGCAGAGGGAGAAGCAGGCATCCCGCTGAGCAGAGAGCCTGATGCAGGACTGGATCCCAGGACCCTGGAATCATGATCTGAGCTGAAGGCAGACACTTAACTGACTGAACCACTCCGGTGCCCTCTTTTCTTTACATATTTTGAAAATTAACCCTTTCATGGTTATGTCATTTGCAAGAATCTTTTCCTAATCAGTATGTTGCCTATTAGTTTTGCAGATTGTTTCCTTCACTGTGTAAAAGCTTTTTATTTTGATATAGTCCCAATAGTTTATTTTTGCCTTTAATTTCCTTGCCTCAGCAGATACATCTTATAAAAAATACTGCTACAGCAGATGTCAGAAAAATTACTGTCTCTGCTCTTTTCTAGGATTTTTATGGATTTGGAACTCACATTTTGAGTTCATCTTTGTGACTTTATGTATAGTGTTAGAAAGTGGGCCTATTTCATTCTTTTACATGTAGCTGTCCTTAACACCATTTGTTGAAATCTGGAATTATGATAACTTCAGTTTTATTATTTTTCAGGATTGCTGAAAAATATTATTATTATTCAGAATCTTTTGTGATCCAATACAAATTTTAAGATTATGTGTTCTAGTTCCGTGAGAAATGCTATTGGTATTTTGAAAGGGCTTGCATTAAATGCATAGATTGCTTAGGGTAGTATGGACATTTTAAGAATATTTGTTCTTCTGATCTGGGGCATGGGATATCTTTCCATTTGTTTGTGTTGTCTTTAATTTCTTTCATCAGTATTTGAGAGTTTTTAGGGTATAGGTCTCTTGTATTCCTGGCTGAATTTATTCCTAGGTATTTTATTCCATTTGGTATAATTGTAAAAGGAATTGCTTGCTTAATTTTTCTTTCTGCTACTTCATATAGAAATGCAACAGATATTGATTTTATATCCTGTATATTAATTTTGTACCCTGAAACTTTACTGAACTCATTTATCAGTTTTAGTATGTTGGGTTTTTGCTTGTTTGTTTGTTTCTTTTTGTTTTTTTGTTTTGTTTTGTGTGAGTGTGTGTGTGTGTGTGTGTAGTCTTTAGGGTTTCCTATATATAGTATCATGTTATATGCAGATAGTGAAAGTTTTACTTCTTCTTTACCAATTTGGATGACTTTTATATCTTTCTGTTGTCTGATTGCCATGGCTAGGACTTCCAATACTATGTTGAATAAAAGTTGTGAGATTGAACATTTTTGTCTAATTCCTGATCTTAGGGGAAAAGCTCCCAGTTTTTCATCATTGGATATGATATTAGTTGTGGGGTTTTCATATGTGGTCATTATTATGGTAAAGTGTGTTCCTTTTGAACCTACTTTGTTGGTTTTTATCAAGAATGGTTGTTGTACATTGTCATATACTTTTTCTACAGCTATTGATATGACCATATGGCTTTTATCCCTTTTGTTGGTATGAGGTATTATGTTGATTAGTTTGCAAATATTGAACTACTTTTGCATCTCAGGAATAAATATCATTTGATTAGGGTAAATTATTTTTTAAATGTATTGTTGGATTAGCTAATATTTTGATGGAGATATTTGCATCTATGTTCATCAGACATAATGGTCTGTAATTATTTTTTGTAGTGTCTATCTGGTTGGTATTTGGGTAATGCTGGCTTTGTAGAGTGAATCTGGAGTCTTTCCTTCCCCTCTAATTTTTTGAATAGTTTGAGAATAAGTATTAAATTTTCTTTAAGTATTTTTCAGAATTCATCTATGAAGTCATCTGGTCCTGGACTTCTGTTTGTTGGAAGTTTTTTAAATTACTTATACAATTTCATTGCTGATAATCAGTCTGTTCAATTTTCTATTTCTTCCTAACTCAGTTTTGGGAGGTTATATGTTTCTAGGAATTTATCCATTCCTTCTAGATTGATCAATTTGTTGGCATATAGTTTTTCATAGTAGTCTTTTTTAATACTCTGTATTTCTGTGATACCAATTATTTCTTTTCTTTCATTTCTGATTTTATTTGAATCTTCTCTCTCTTTCTCTCCCTCTCTCCCTTTCTCTCTCCCTCTCTCTGATGAATCTGGCTAAAGGTTTATCAACTTTGTTGGTCTTTTTCAAAGAACCAGTTTCTAGTTTCAATAATCTGTTTTATTGTATTTTTTTAATTTCTTTTTGGCCTATTTCTACTCCAATCATTTTTTAAATTTAATTTTATTTTTTTCAGTGTTCCAAAATTTATTGTTTATGCACCATACCCAGTGCTCCATGCAATACATGCCCTCCTTAATACCCACCACAAGGCTCATTCAACCCCCCCACCTTCCCTCCAAAACCCTCAGTTTGTTTCTCAGACTCCGCCACCTCTCATGGTTTGATTCCCCCTCCAATTTCCCCCAACTCACTTCTCCTCTCCATCTCCCTGTGTCTTCCATGTTATTCCTTGTACTCCTACAGAAAGTGAAACCATATGGTAATTGACACTCTCTGCTTGACTTATTTCACTTAGCATAATCTCTTCCCGTCCTGTCCACATTGATACAAAAGTTGGGTATTCATCTTTTCTGATTGAGGTATAATACTCCATTGTATATATGAACCATATCTTATTTATCCATTCATCTGCTGAAGGACATCTTGTTTCTTTCCACAGTTTGGTGACTGTGGCCATTGCTACTGAACGTTGGAGTACAGATGGCCTTTCTTTTCACTACATTTGTATCTTTGGGGTAAATACCCAGTGGTGCAATTGCAGATATGGGGTAGCTCTATTTTTAATTTCTTAAGGAATCTGCACACTATTTTCCAAAGTGGCTGTACCAACTTGCATTCCCACCAACATATAAGAGGGTTCCCCTTTCTCCACATCCTCCCCAATACTTGCTGTTCACTGTCTTGTTAATTTTGGCCATTCTAACTAGTGTAAGGTGGTATCTCAATGTGGTTTTGATTTGAATCTCCCAGATGGCTAATGATGATGAACATGTTTTTCATGTGTCTGTTAGCCATTTGTAAGTCTTCTTTTTTTTAAAGCTTTTTTAAAAAATTTATTTTAGAGAGAGATAGAAAGCATGAGAGGGGGAAGGACAAAGGGAGAGGGGGAGAGAGAATCACAAACAGACTCCATACCAAATGTGGAGCCTGACATGGGGCTCAATCCCAGCACCCTAAGATCATGACCTGAGCTGAAATCAAGAGGCAGTCACTTAACTGAGCTACCCAGGTATTCCTTGTATATCTTCTTGGAGAAGTATCTGTTCATCTTCTGCCCATTTTTTGATGTGATTATCTGTTTTTTTGTGTGTTGAGTTTGAATTCTTGTCATTTGCAAATATCTTCTCCCATTCCACGGTTGCCTCTATGTTTTATTGACTGTTTCCTTTGCTGTGCAAAAGCTTCTGATCTTGATGAAGTCCCAAAAGTTCATTTTCGCTTTTGTTTCCTTTGCCTTTGGAGGGATATTTTAAAAGGAATTGCCATGGCCAAAGACAAAGAGGTTACTGCCTATGTTCTCCTCTAGGATTTTTATCGATTCCTGCTTCACCTTGAGGTCTTTTATCCATTTCAAGTTTACCTTTGTGTATGGTGTAAGAGAATGGTCAAGTTTCATGCTTCTACACATAGCTGTCCAACTTTCCCAGCACCATTTATTGAAGAGACTGTCTTTTTTCCACTTGATAGTTTTTCCTGCTTTATTGAAGATTATTTGACCACAGAGTTGAGGGTCAATATCTGGGCTCTCTACTCTGTTCCACTGGTCTATGTGCCTGTTTTTATGCCAGTGCCATGCTATCTTGGTGATCACAGCTTTGTATTGTAGCTTGACATCAGGCAACAGGATGCCCCCAGTTTTGTTTTTACTTTTCAACATTTCCTTAGCAATTTGGGGTCTTCTCTAGTTCCATACAAATTTTAGGATTGTTTGTTCCAGCTCTTTGAAAAATGCTGGTGGAATTTTGATTGGGATGGCACTGAAAGTATAGATGGCTCTAGGCAGTATAGACATTTTAACAATGTTTAGTCTTCTGATCCATGAGCATGGAATGCTCTTCCAACTTTTTGTGTCTTCAATTTCTTTCATGAGTCTTCTGTAGTTCTTTGAGTACAGATCCTTTACCTCTTTGGTTAGTTTATTCCCTGATATCTTATGTTTCTTGGTGCTATAATAAATGGAATTGATTCTCTAATTTCCCTTTCTATATTTTCATTGTTAATGTATAAGAAAGCAAGTGATTTCTGTACATTGATTTTGTATCCTGCCACATTACTGAATTTCTGTATGAGTCCTAGTAGTTTGGGGTGGAATCTTTTGGGTTGTCCATATAAAGTATCATGTCATCTGTAAAGAGAGAGAGTTGGACTTCTTCTTTTCCAATTTGAATACCTTTTATTCTTTTTGTTGTTTGACTGCTGTTGCTAGGACTTCTAGTACTATGTTGAACAACAGTAGCAAGAGTGGCCATCCTTGTCATGTTCCTGATCTCAAAGGGAAGGCTGTCAGCTCTTCTCCATCGAGGATGATATTCACAGTGGGGTTTTCATAGATAGATCTTATGGAATTGAGTAATATTCCCTCTATCCTTATACTTTGAATCATTTTAATCAGGAACCGATACTGTATTTTGTCAAATGCTTTTTCTGCATCAATTGAGAGGACCATGTGGTTCTTCTCTCTTCTCTTATTGATTTGTTATATCACATTGATTGATTTGTGAATGTTGAACCACCCTTGCATCCCATGGATAAATCCCACCTAGTCATGGTGGATAATCTTTTTAATGTATTGTTAGATCCTATTAGCTAGGATCTTGTGGAGAATCTTGGGATCCATATTCATCAGAGATATTGGTCTGAAATTCCCCTTTTGGTGGGGTCTTTATCTGGTTTGGGGATCAGGGTAATGCTAGCTTCATAAAAAGAATCTGGAAGTTTTCCTTCTGTTTCTATTTTTTGAAACAGTTTCAGGAGAACAGGTATTATTTCTTCTTTGAATGTTTGGTAGAATTCTCCAGGGTATCCGTCAGGTTCTGGACTCTTGTGTTTTGGGAGGCTTTTGATCACTGCTTCAAGCTTATTACTAGACATTGGTCCATTCAGGTTGTCAATTTCTTCCTAATTGAGTTTTGGAAGTTTATAGGTTTCCAGGAATGCATCCATTTTGTCTACGTTATTTAACTTACTGGCATATAACTGTTGATAATAATTTCCAATGATTACTTCTATTTCCTTGGTATTAATACTGATCTCTCCCTTTTCATTCACAATTTTGTTAATTTGGGTCCTCTCTCTTTTGTTTTGGATTAGTTTGGACAATGGCTTATTGATCTTATTGATTCTTTCAAAAAACCAGCTTCTAATTTCATTGATGTGTTCTACTGTATCTCTAGTTTCTATCACATTGATCTCTGATCTAATCTTGATTATTTCCATTCTTGTGTGTGGGGTTGATTTAATTTGTTGTTGATTCTCCAGTCTTTAAGGTGTAAAGAGAGCTGGTGTATTCTGGATTTTTCAGTTTTTTGAGGGAGGCTTGGATGGCTATGTATTTCCATCTTAAGACTGGCTTTGCTGTATCCCATAGGTTTTTGACCAAAGTGTCTTCATTCTCATTGGTTTCCTTGAATTGTGTGAGTTCTTTGATTTCCTGGTTGATCCAAGCATTCTTAAGCAGGGTGTTCTTTAGTTTCCAAGTGTTTGAATTCCTTCCAAACTTTTTCTTCTGAATGAGTTCCAGTTTCAAAGCATTGTAGTCTGAGAATATGTAAGAAATAATCTCAATCTTTTGGTATCAGTTGAGCCTTGGTTTGTGACCCAGTATGTGGTCTGTTCTGGAGAAAGTTCCATGTGCGCTTGAGAAGAATGAGTATTGTTTTGTTTTAGGGTGGAATGTTCTGCATATATCTATGAGGTCCATCTGATCCAAGGTGTCATTCAATACTCTTATTTCCTTTTCATTTTCTACTTGGATGATTTCTCTATTATTGAAAATGGCTTTTTAAGATCCCCTACTATTAATGTATTCCTATCAATATGACTCAATATCTTGATTAACAATCATCTTATGTAGTTGGCTGCTCCCATATTGGTGCATAAATATTTACAATTATTAGATCTTCTTGATGGATAGACCCTTTAAGAATGATGTATTTTCCTTCTGTATCTCTGACTACAGTCTTTAGTTTAAAATCTAATTTAAAATCTAATTTACCTGATATGAAAATTGCTACCCCAATTAAAAAAAAATTTTTTTTAAGGCCCATTGGCATGAAAGGTGCTTCTCCATCCCTTCACTTTCAGTCTGGATGTATCCTTAGCTTCCAAATGGGTCTCTTGTAGACAACATATGGAGAAGTCCTGTCATTTAATCCAATCTACAGCTCTGTGCCATTTTATGGGAGAATTTAGGACATTCACATTGACAGGGATTATTGAAAGAAACGTTTTTATTGACATCATGTTGCAGGTGAAGTCCTTGTTTCTATAGATTGTCTCTAAATTTCTGTTCTATGATACTCTTGGGTTCTTTCTTCTTTTGTAGAATACCACTTAATATCTCTTTTAGTGCCAGCTTGGTGATTGTGTACTCTTTAAAGCCTTGCTGGTTTTGGAAGTTCTTTATCTCTCCATCCATTTTGAATATCAACCTTGCTAGATAAACTATTCCTGGCTGCATGCTCTTCTCATTCAGTGCCCTGAATATGTCTTGCTAGCCCTTTCTGCCTTGCCAGGTTTCTGTGGACAGGTCTGATGTTATTCTGATAGACCTTCCTCTGAATGTAAGGAATCTCTTCCCCCTAGCTGCCCTCAAAAACTCTTGTCTAAAATTATGATTCATCAGTTTTACAATCAAGTGCCTCGAGGTCTTTCTAGATCCATTGATTTTTTTGGGTGGGGAGGGGATCTTTCTGCTTCTAGGACAAAATGCTGGTTACATTTCCCAGACTGGGAAAATTTTCATGGAGAGTTTGTTCAACTATATCTTCTAGTCCTCTTTATTTCTCCTCCCCCTCAGGGATCCCAATAATTCTGACATTGGGATGTTTCATTGCATTATTTATTTCCCTACTTCCATTTTCATAGCCTCTAGGCTGTTTGTTCCAGGCCTCTTCCTGATCCTTTTTCCTCTATCAGTTTGTCCTCTAGATCACTATTCTATCTTCTGCCTTGGTTACCCTAGCTGTTAGAGGATTTAGATTAGATCAGATCTCATTTTAACTTCTTCCTGGGTGGCTTTCACTTCTGTCCTAATTGATTCCATGTTGTCACTAGTGGTTTTCGCCAACCTAGCCATTGCCTGGACAATTGTTACCCTGAATTCCTTTTCTGACATACTGTTTATGTCCATATCCAATAGCTCTGATGGAGAGGGCACAGTCTCTGAATTTTTCCTCTGTTGGGTGTTCCTTCTCCTAGTCATTTTGGTGAGAGGTGGTTGAGGGTATGTGTAGCTGAATATATCAGCTGCAATCCAGGGAAGGTGCACCCTGGAACGCTTCTGAGCAATAGGAAGTCACCACCAAAAAGAAAAAAGAAAAAAAAGGAAAGAGAAAGAGAGAGACAGAAAAAAAAAAGACCCAGCCAGAATGGGCCCCAAAGGTAAGACTTATAAGATATACAAACAAAAACGGGCAAACAAAAAGACCGACAAAAGTAAATGACAAGGAGAAAAAAAAAGAACACAGCTAAAATGAACCCCAAGGATAAGATTTATATAATACCAGACCAAAAACAAATACACAGAAACACCGACAGAGGAAAACGATAGGAGGGTGGTTATAAATCCTCAGTGTGGGTGAGGAAGTTTATTTTGATTCTTCCTGGGTGTATCTTGATATCTGTGTTAAAGGACTCAATGTTCCAGAGATAAAGGGAGATTAACTGGTTTATATATTGGGGTAGTATTGATTATGGAAAGAGGATTACCTTGAAGCTTGTATCTATATGTATATTTAAAAAATAGGAAAGATAGGGGCGCCTGGGTGGCTCAGTGGGTTAAAGCCTCTGCCTTCGGACTAGGTCATGATCCTGGAGTCCTGGGATCGAGCCCCGCATCGGGCTCTCTGCTCAGTGGGAAGCCTGCCTCCCCCCCTCTCTCTATCTGCCTCTCTGCCTGCTTGTGATCTCTGCCTGTCAAATAAATAAATAAAATCTTTAAAAAAAAATAGAAAAGATAAAGAAAAATACAGGTAAATGTATGAAAAAAGTTCAATTTAAAAGGTTATTATGGGGGCACCTGGGTGGCTTAGTGGGTTAAAGCCTCTGCTTTCGGCTCAGGTCATGATCCCAGGGTTCTGGGATTGAGCCCCACATCGGGCTCTCTGTTCAGCAGGAGCCTGCTTTCCTTCCTCTCTCTCTGCCTGCCTCTCTGCCTACTTGTGATCTCTGTCTGTCAAGTAAATTAAAAAAAAAAAAAAAGAAAGAAAGAAAGAAAAAAAATTTAAAAAAAAGGTTATTATGGAATATGTTGTATTAAACCTCTAGTTGTAATGGTAAGTAGGTTTAAAAAATTAAAAAGAACAGTAATAGTGAGAAAGAATTAAAAATATAAGTTGTATCTATGAAATATACAGGTTTTAGGGCAATACTGGAAGGTTAATATATTGTTTTCCCCTGATATTGGGGTTTTACAGTTTTATGGGGATCCTGTGGTGGTTGTCCTCTCATTCTTTCCACTGACTTTATAGGGGCGAGGCCTGTCATGTTGTTTTTCAGGCAGTCTTGCTTAGGTTGAGTCCTGTGCCCCCTACCAAGGGGCTGGGCTCTGTGGAAACCCGTGTTTCAGGCTTTTTTTCTCTGGAGGTTTTTTTTTCCTTTGGCGGCTTTTTGCAGCTTTTCAGAGGTTTAGTGGAAAGCAAACAGCACCCAGACCTCTGTCTCAGAGAGAAGCCTCAGTTTGCTCCCCTCTGGGTGGTCCAGAAGACTCCACAGACTCCCCCTCTGCAAACTCTGCTGAGACATTAAACCTCCCACAGGTAGTGCACATCCCCAGCCACCATCTCAGGTGTCGTCTGAAGCTTGTCTCTGCAACCCTATGCCAAAACCACAAGCGATATTGGTCCAGGGAGACCACTTCCAGGGCTGCCTTTTCCAGGACTGCTGTCTGGGGCTCAGACCTCAAGGTTTTACAGGTCTCTGCCTGCTGAGAGACCCCAACCAGAGATCTCACTGAGTTTCTTCAAGTCCAGGCTGGGAGTGTCCAGACTCTTGACTGGTCCCAGAAACCACTGGCCAGCACCCACATAGAGCTCTCTCAGGTGTGGGTGGGGAGTGCAGTTCAGACCCTGGTCACGTAGTGCATACAGAGCGCAAAAGGCTGTGGATCTAATGACTGCCCAAAGACTCCCTCATGTGGGGGTGAGAGTGTGCCTGGCCAAGCGGTGGTACAAACTGTGCAACCCTGGGGGCTCCAGGACCAGAACTGGAGGCTCCACCACCACATTCTCTGGCATGTGTGGTCGCTGGTGGTGTCCATCCTGGGTCCTTGAGCTTAGGCTCATGCCCATGACCACCCAATTCCACCAGTTGCCCTTTAAGATCTTTTGCTCTTTTTGAGTGCTTTTAACTAGACACCAAGATAATGCTGCTCCCCAATCACAGGGCACCTTCATATTGGGGTATTTCTTTCCAATGGGTTGCTTCTGGTGGCTCCCTCCCACTTCTCTTTATCCTCTGATATCAGTCCAATCTTTCCCACTCTGCTTTACCTCTTCACTGGTGCCTTCTGCCCCCATAGAGATCCAGAAGTATATAATCCTATATCTCAGACTGATTTCATGGGTGTTCAGAGTGTTCTGGTAGATAATTAGCTCACTTTAGGGGACTGATTGAAACAGGGTCTCCTACTTCTCTGCCATCTTGCCCCTACTCAAATCTAATCTTTATTATTTCTTTCCTTCTACTTATTTTGAATTTTGTTTGTTCATTTTCTATCTTCTTTAGGTGTAAAATGATGTTGTTTTGTTGTTGTTTTGTTTTGTTTTGTTTCGTTTTACTTAAAATTTTTCTTGATTCTACTAATGGTTTAGCACCAGGCTCCCCAGTGAACATGGTGATGGACAAGGTGGCGGTCCCCTTTATGGCCATGCCCTGTTTCTCCCTTATGAGGAGCTCCCTGAACTGGACCTCAGTCCTGACATACAACAGACACACCACAACATGTGGGATGCACATCGCATCTGCCAGCAGGGATGGTGGGAGACCAGCTATCTGAGGCCAACAAAGTCCCTACAACACTGCTGTAACATTCGGTCTGGGCAAGATTCTGACTTGAGACATTCATACATAACCACACAGACAGTAACTTCATCCTATTGCCTCTTCAGCCAAGCACATACACCAAATGTCTGAACCTGCAGTTCCTCTTGTACTGAGCAGGATTACCATAGCAACATCACAACAGTAGTGTAAAACATGTCTCATGTCAGTCTAAACCCAGCATGCTTCCCTATTAATAGGTGAACAATCCAATGATTGGTGGTTTCTTTTTCACAGTGATAAGAAGAGCCAACATTGAAAGATCAAAAAGTGACATTGCTATGAATACTTGGTTGCCACAAGCAACTCTTTGGTAAGTTTTCCAACACCTCCTGAAAACCTAAAGGTCAGAAGTATCATGAGGCCCCACTTGCATGGTCTGTATCCATACTGAAAATCAAAATCTAGGTTGTTTTTTGGAGATTTTCCTTGCATTTGAGATAGGTCTGTATTACTATAAACTTCCCTCTTGGAACACCTTTTGCCACATCCCAAAGATTTTGGACTGTTTTAGTTTCATTTTCATTTGTCTCCATGTATTTTTTATTTCCTCTTTGATATTTTCAGTGACCTGCTCATTGTTTAGTAGAATTTTATTTAGCCTCCATGTATTTTTTGAGAGTTTTCCTTGTGGTTGATTTCTAATTTCATAACATTGTGGTCAGAAAAGATGGATGGTATGAATTCAATCTTTTTGAACCTGTTGAGATATGTGATGTGGCCTAAAATGTCATCTGTTCTGGGGGATGTTTCTTGTGCACTTGCAGAGAATTTGTATTCTGCTGTTTTAGGGTAGAATGTTCTGAAAATGTCTGTTAAATACATCTCATCCGATGTGTCATCCAAAGTCATTGTTTTCTTGTTGATTTTGTTTGAATGATCTATCCATTGGTATAAGTGGGGTGGTAAAGGCTTCTACTATTGCATTGCTATTGATTACTTCCTTTACATTTGCCATTAGCTGCCTTATTTATTTGGGGGCCTCCATGTTGGGTGCATAAACATTTAAAATTGTTGTTGGATTTTCCCCATTATGATTATATAGTGTCCTTCTTTGTCTCCTTCTACATTCTTTATTTTAACGTCTATTTCATCCAATATAAATATTGCTAACCCAACTTTCTTTTCATTTCCATTTGCGTGGTAAATTCTTTACTATCCCTTCAGGTCTATGAATTCAGCTCTGAGATGAGTCTCTTGTAGGTACCACATAGATGAGTCTTTCTTTTTAATCCATTCTATCACCCTATATCTTTTGATTGGAGCATTTAATCTGTTTACATTTAAAGTAATTATTTAAAGTAAAAGTGTACTTACTGACATTTTGTTATTTGTTTTATGGTGTGGTTATTTTATATTTTTTTCTTTTTTTGATCTCTTATCTCGTGGTTTGCTGGCTTCTTTCGTGATATAATTGGATTCCTTTCTCTTTATTTTTTGCATGTCTATTAATGGTTTTGATTTGTGGTTATCATCAGGCTTGTATATAACATCTTCTACATATAGCAGCTATATTAAATTGATGGTCACTTGAGTTTGAACCCATGCCTTACTCCTGTTCCTTCCCCTGCCCATATTTTAGATATTTTAGTGTCCTACTTTACATCCTTTAGTTTTGTGAATTCCTTGACTAATTTTTGTATATATACTTAGTTTTACTGTTTGTATGCTTACCAGTTTTCTTACTTCAACTTTTGGCATTTCCTTTCTACTCAGAATCCCCTTAACCATTTATTTTAAGGCTGGTTTAATGGTGATGAATTCCTTTAACTTTTATTTTTTAATCTTTTAAAATTTATATATATATATTTATATATAAAATATTTGTTTACATTTTTATTATTTATTTATATATTTTATTTATCTGGGAAATTATCTCTCCTTTTCTGAATGATAACTTTTATGGATAGAATATTCTTAGTTGCATGTATTTTTCTTTCAGCATTTTAAATATATCATGCCACCCGTCTCTGGTGTACCAGTTTCTGCTGAAGAGTCAAATTTAGCCTTTTCGATGCATATTCAGGTATTATTTCTTCAAATAAAATTTCAGCCCCTTTCTCCCTCTTCTCCTTAGATCCCTATACTGTCAGTGTTAGTAGGCTTGATAGAGTGAATGCATTCCTTTAGTCTATTTTCATTTTTTATTGTTATTTTTATCTCTCCTGTTCAGCTTGATTGCTTTCTATTACTCTGTCCTCAAAGTCACTGATCTATTCTTCTGCTTCCTCTCATTTACTGGTTAGCCTGCCTAGTGTATTTTTAACTTTATTGAGTTCTTCATCTCTGATTAGTCCTTTTTTTTTTTTTTAAATTTTTTTGATTTTATTATTATTTTTTTAATCTTTGCCGAGAGTCTCATTGAAGTCTTCTACTCTTTTTGTAAGTCCAGTGAGTATCTTTATGACCATTACTTTAAATTCTCTATCAGGCATATG